>NC_137961.1:16843127-16929284 GCF_963924665.1 Micromys minutus | reverse complement strand
TAAAGAAAAGATCTACAGAGACTGCCTCACCTGGAGAACCACCCCATATGCAGCCACCAAACCCAAACCCTATTGCTGATGCCAAGAAGTGTTTACTGGCAGGAACCAGATATGGATGTCTCCTCAGAGGCTCTGCCAGAGTCCTATAGATACAGATGAGGATGCTTGCTGCTAAACATCAGACTGAACATGGGGGCCCCAATGAAAGAGTTAGAGAAAGGACTGAAATAGCTTAAAGATTTGCACCCTCATGGGAAGAACAACATCATCAACCAGCCAAGGCACTAAGGTGGAGAGGGTACTTGGGAGAGGGAGCTCCTTCATGGAAATAAGTTGAGGGGGAGAAAGGAGGAGAATGGGGGGGAGTATAACATTTTACATGTAAATATAGAGAATATCCAATAAAATTATTAAAAAATGTACATTTTTACTGTCACTCTGAAGCCATTTTGAAGAGATGCAGGTTGTAAGTGTACATGCTTTCTTAGCAAAGCAGTGACTATCCTTTTAGTTTATTAACCCATGTACTCAAGTTTCACTTTGAGAACTATCACCATCTGAGGTCTCTGAGATCCCCCAAAAGATTCTCTCTCTTAGCTTCAAAGTACTTTTAAGAAGCTGAAATGTAACCTCTTTAGATTTGCATCCTTGACCACTAAAGAAAGAAGCCAATGCCTTACACACCAAGAATAGGACCTTAATCCTGTCAACAATCCTGGGCTTCCAACCCTAGGATTAAACTGCCATCGTGTTTTTTCATTATTTTTAATGGTATGTTCAATTAAAATGTCTTCTTTTTTCCAGTGGTGCATCATAGCTGATCTGTTAATATGATAGTCTAAATGGCTGTTCTAATGTGTGCAGCATGCTTTTGTTAGTTTTGTTTAACAATTGGCAATCATAATTAAAGGTCCTTAGAGCCCCGGAAGATATTTGCTACTGGAAACTGGTATAAACGCTTCTCTTGCTTTTGAGCAAATAAACCATCTCTAAACGCTGTTGCCTCCCAGGCGTATGGTCGTTGTCTACAAAGTTCACACTAAGGAACTGCGCAAATGAATTACAAACCAGAACAAAAAAATAAAATCACAACACACGCAAACCCCTCCTAATGTTAAATTTAAGTTTTTGTGTTAGGCTGCATTCACAGCTATCCTGGGGCAAATGTGGCCAATGTACTACAAATCAGGCATTCCTGCTAAATGTCTCCACTCTGAGCCAGTGTGTTTACAGCCTCATATGTGCTTTCTGATTTAATGAACAACCAGATGTGTTACCAATTGAAAATATTGTATAAAACGTGAATGTGTGGGGGGTGGGGATGTGAATAAAATTCTTCTCTTAAAAGGATAGCAAACATTAGGTTGTTAAAAAAACACAACTGAATGAAAAAGTACACCCAGGTACTTGGTCATGAAGCATGTGTGTGTACTGAGTGGTGGGATGCTGGAGATGAGGAACATCTGTCTCCATGACAACAGAATGGCAACCAAAGGCAAAGAGTGTAAGCACTCGGGTAACACTTAATGGAGGCTGCTCCTATGAACAGAGGTGGGGGCAGTACTGATGGGAAACAAGCTGCCCCAATGAAAAAACATAGAGAAGAGTGGGGGTAGAGGGCGAGAGGGCACAACTGCCACTGGGTATGGTGGAGGAGAAGGTTTATCATATTTATGAGGGAGAACACAGTCAGAGTTAGAAGCAGAGACATCTGTGAGAGTCCAGAGTGAACATGTCTGGTAGACTGAGTCAGACCATATGAGGAGAAGTAAGCGGGGAGAGGAAAGAGCCAAGACCAAGAAGACAAAAGTGCAAAGGGGGCCAAAAGGAGCTGGCATAGCCAAAATGGCTGGGTTTTGTGGAAATCAGAAAAGCGATGGGAATGGACAGCCCAGCCAGCCCAGTACCTGACCTGGAGAAGTTTAGAGTAAGGGACAGAGTTTGCAAACCAGGAGGACTCTATGGGGTCTGAGGGATACTGAGAGAACACAGAAGCCAAAGTCTGCTTTAATATGTTGATAGGCATCTCAGTTGGTCTAGGGCTTGATACTTAACTCCCAAAACAAAAGAAGTAGTTACCTTTCCTCAAGCTGGTGGACTTGGCTCTGGTAAACTGCTACTTGTCATGTGTATCTCTGTGTGTGTATGTGTGTGTGTGTGTGTATGTGTGTGTGTGTGTCTGTCTGTCTGTCTGTCTGTCTGTCTGTCTGTGGTCTGTTTGTTTGTCTGAATATGCATGCATGTATGGGGGCACATGTGTGAGGAGACCAGAGAACAACCTCAGGTATCATTCCTCAATGGCATCCACCTTGTTTTTTGAAACTGTCATACTCACTGGCCTAGAGCTTCCTAAGTTGGCTGTATTGCCTAGTCAGAAAGCTCCAGGGAACTTTCTATCTCAGTGCTGACATTACAAGCACCCTCCAAACCTGGATTTTCTCCTCTTCTTCCTCCTCTTCCTCCTTTTTCTCCTTTCATATTTTGATGACAGTTTCTACTTTTTTCCTCTCCTTCCAGTTCCTGCCTCCTCTCACTCCCCTCTCTCCATCCACTGCTTCTCCATTTCTCTTCAGAGAAGGGTACACTTCCCATGAATATCAACCAAACACAGCATATCAAGTTGCAGTAATACCAGGTCCCCTCATATTAAGGCTAGACAGGCAACTCAATATGAGGGAAAGGATCCCAAAATGAGCACACACACACACACACACACACACACACACACACAAAACAGAAGTCAGAGACAATGCCTGCTCCCACTGTTAGGAGTTCCACAAGAAGACAATCTACACAACTATAACATATAAGTGTATGCGAAGGGCCTAGGTCGGACCCATGCAGACACCCTGGTTGTGTTCAGTTTCTGTGAGCTCCTATGAGGCTAGTTTAGTTGATTCTGTAGGTTTTCCTGTGGAGTCCTTGACCCCTCTGACTCCTACAATCCTTCCTCCCTTTTCTACTGGATTTCCCAAGCTCCATCTAACATTTGGTTATCTGTTTCCATCAACTGCTGGATGAAGCCTCTCTGATGATGATTATGTGAGGCTGTCTATGAATATAGCTGAATACTATTAGGAATCATTCCATTGACTTTTTTTTGCCAGTTGTGTTTGGTTCTATCCTAGGTCTCTGAGCTGTTCAGCATCTGGTTTCTAGACCTTTAGGCAATGTTAGGTGTGGGCTTTCTCTTACAGCATGGGTCTCAATTTGGATCATCCATTGATTGTCCACTCCCACAATTTCTATGCTGCCTTTCCTGCCATGTCTTGCAAGCAGGACTGTAGGGAGCAATTGTCCTGTTCCCCAATTGGTTCTTGATGTGTCAGGGGCTAATTGCTGGGCTAAAGGGACAGGCAGTACTTGGGAGGTCCCTGGAGGAAAATGCAGATACAAGAAAGGAGAGGAGAGTTTCTGTGATACTTTGGAGGAAGAAGAAGCCAGCAGCCATGTGAGGTTAGAAGAGCTGGAACCTGAACCTGTGGCCACTAGTACAAAAAAACAGGTCAGAAATGATTGGCAAGGACAAGGTGGGACTAACCACTAAAGTTTAGGGCAGGTAGGAGCAGAGATTAAAATTATTAAGGAAACACTTTTCCAGGTAGGAGAGAGCAGCACATAGCAATTATGTCTTAAGGCAAGTTAAAAAGGAACAAACTGTGTGTGTGTGTGTGTGTGTGTGTGTGTGTGTCTGTGTCTGTGTGTCTGTATTTTATCCAAGAATTTAAGGGAATCTGGAATGGGAGGGCGCTAGTATCGCAGTCAGTCCCAGAAGTAAAGGCAGGTAGAGCATAAAACTACACACAACACAGGACAAATTGTAGGTCAAAGGTTCTGTGTCTGGCACCACTGGAAGCTTCACCTGATGACAGGAGATGGCCAGTTCAGGCTCTATACCTCACATTTGTAGGAGTTTTAGCTAGAGTCACCCTGATGGATTCCTGTGAATTTTCATTGCACTGGATTTCTACCTCATCCTCAAGATGTCCCTGATTCCAATTGTCTCAGTACCTGTTTCCTCCATCCTCCCCTCACACAGTCCCTCATGGTCCCTTCCCACCTCACACCCCACCCTTGTAGACCCATGATATCTAGTCTATTTCCCCTTCCCAGGAAGATTTTTGTATCTCCTCTTGAGCCCCCCTTGTTACTTAGCTTCTCTGGCTCTATGGATCATAGCATGGTTACTCTTTACAGCTAATATCTATGTATATGTGAGTATATACCATGTTTGCCTTTCTGGGTCTTGATTACCTTACTTAGGATGTTTTTTTTTTTTATAGTTCCATCCATTTGCCTAAAAATTTCATGTCATTTTTAACAACTGAGTAATACTCCGTTGTGAAAATGTAACACATTTTCTTTATCCATTCTTCAGTTGAGGGACATCTATGTTGCTTTTAGTTTCTGGCTATTTTGAATAAAACCCCTATGAGCAAGGTAGCATTAAGCATCCTTTGAGTATACACACAAGAGTAGTGTAGTTGGCTCTTGAGGTAGATTGGTTCCAAATTTTCAGAGAAGCTGCCAAATTGATTTCCAAAGTAGCTATAGAAGTTTGCACTCCCACCATCTATGATGGAGTGGTCCCCTTACTCCACATTCTTTCCAGCATAAGTTGTCACTTATGCTTTTTATATTAGCCATTCTAACTGGCATGCAATGAAATCTCAGAGTTGTTTTGATTTGTATTGCCTTGATGGCTTAGGGTGATGAATATTTCTTTAAGTACTTCAACTTCTTCAGCCATTAGAGATTCCTATGTCAAAATTCTTTGTGTGGCTCTATATGTACCCCATTTTTGAATGAATTATTTGATTTGTTAAGATCTAGTTTCTTGAGTTCCTTATATATTCTGGAAATTGACCTCTGCTGGATGTGGAATTGGTGAAGATTTTTTTTCCATTCTGTAGGCTGCCATTTTGTTCTATTAGTGGTGCCCTTTACCTTGCAGAAGCTTTTTGGGTTCAAGAAGACCCATTTATGAATTACCAGTTCTAAACCATTGGTGTTCTGCTTAGGAAGTTGTCTCCTTTGCCAATGCATTGAAAGTTATCTTCCATTTTCTCTTCTATCAGGTTCAATGTATCTTAATTTATGTTGAGGTCCTTGATCCACTTGGACTTGAGTTTTGTGCAGGGTGATAGATATGGATCTATTTGCATTTTTCTATATGCTACCAGCATTCAATTAGACCAACACCATTTGTTAAAGATGAAATCTTTATTTCCTGTTCTATTTCTGGATTCATTATCAAAAAATCAGGCATTAATAGGTGTGTGGATTTACAACTGGGTCTTCAATTTGATTCCACTGATCAATGTGTCTGTGCCAATATCATGTGATTTGTATAATTATATCTCTATAGTAGAGCTCGAAATCAGGAATGGTGATATCTCCGGAAGTTCCTTTATCATATAGGACTGTGTTACCTATCCTAGGATTTTTGTTTTTCCATATGAAGTTAAGAATTATCCTTTCCAGGTCTTAAAGAATTGTGATGAAATTGAATAAACATGAAGAGAGTGAATAGATTGCCTCGTCTTGTTCCTGGTTTCAGTGAAATTTCATTGAGTTTCTCTTCATTGTTGTTTAAATATGTCCCTTGTACCACAGAATTCCCCCAAGACTTTTATCATGAAGAGGTGCTGGATTTTGTCAGCCTTTTTTAGTATCTAATGAAATGATCATGAGTTTTTTTAGTTTTCTTTTTCTTTCAGTTCATTTATATGGGGTGAGTTATATTGACAGATTTTCATATATTGAACCATCTCTGCAACTTTTGGATGAAACGTGAACATGAACATTGTAGACGATCTTTTTTATGGCTTCTTAGATTTAGTTTGAGAGCTGTTATTGAGTAATTTTGCATCAATGTTCATGATGAAAATTGGTCTGAAATTCTCTTTCTTTGTTGAGTCTTTATGTGGTTTGGGCATCAGGGTCACTACTGTGTCCTCATCGAATAAATTAGACTGTTTTTTCTGTTTTTATTTTGTGGAATAATTTGAGGAGTATTGTGTTCCACTCTTTAAAATTTTGTTAGAATTCTGTGCTAAAACCATCTGGCCCTAAGCTTTTTTTGATTGGAAGACTTTAATAACTGCCGCTATTGCCTTGGAAGTTATAGATCAACTTAAATTGTTTAGCTGATCTTGATTTAACTTTGGTAAGCGATATCTATCAAGAAAATTGTCCATTTCTTTTAGATTTCCAAATGTTTAGAGTACGGGTTTTTAAAGCATAACCTAATGATTGTTTGTATTTCTTTAGTATTTGTCATTATATCCCTTTTTTCATTTTTTGTTTTGTTATTTGGATATTCTCTTAGTTTGGATGATGGTTTGTCTTTCTGGTTGATTTTCCCAAAGAACCAACTTGTTGTTTCATAGATTCTTTGTATTGTTCTCTTTGTTTCTATTCTATTGATTTCTGCCTCGTGTGTGATTATTT
Organism: Micromys minutus; assembly: GCF_963924665.1. NCBI lineage: Eukaryota > Metazoa > Chordata > Mammalia > Rodentia > Muridae > Micromys > Micromys minutus. The sequence continues at coordinate 16,922,831 of NC_137961.1, read as the reverse complement.
CCTGCCCTCTACTCCTCCTGCATACCCAGCTTTTAAAATATGGGTTCTGATGTCAAATGAAGATCCTCATGTTTTCCAATGCAAGCAATTTTTTCCCAGCTGAGCAATCTTGCCAGCCAGTCCTCTAACTTCTGCCCTGCTGTGAGGGGAAGAATGGATATAGGAAAAAGGATAGAAAGTAAAGTCAGCAGAGGGCATTCCAGTACCTTCTTCTTCTTGCTTTTTTTGGGGGGGTTGGGGGGACAGAGTAGTGTTTACTTTCTTTCTCAAGAACCTTGTCTTCCAGAGAGTGGAGCTACTGGTCACTCTCATTTCTTTGTTATACCTCAGGCATCCCCTGTCCTAACCTACCATTACTTCTGTCAAGCCTCTTTACTCCTTCTATGTCAGTGTCCTTTATAGTCCCCAAACATGAAGATGAAATGCAGTGATAAGGACTTTGGCAGACCCAACCCTATCCTTTAGATAATGGTATGAATCCTGTGTGACTAAATCATGCTTGGTGAGTGATGGCTGACTAAGGTCATGAATGGCTGAAATAAGCCAGCCAGCTTCAAGAAGCAACAGTAAGAATGTAAACAATGTGCTGCTCATATGCTTCCTACAAAATATGTACAAGAGTTTAAACACACCAACAAAAATACTGTTTACTAATTTTGCTATTGCTTTAAATATAATGCAATACATAAATACATGGTAAACATGTAAGGAAGATATATGCACTAAACTTTACACAGAAATCATTTGACTAATCGTTTCTTTTTCAGTTCTGCCTGCTAAGAGGACCTAGAAATAATAACATCCCAGGATCAGTGAGCACAAACCATACACAGATTTTGGTTTATTTCTTTCCTTTGTTTGTTTAAGTGCTTTGTTTTGGTTTTTTTTTGTTTGTTTGTTTGTTTGTTTGTTTGTTTTTTGGAGGCAAAGACTCACTATATAGCTCTGGCCATCCTGACTTACGTAAAACAGAATGGTCAAACTCACGATGGTCCACCTGACTCTGCCTCCCACGTGCTGGGAGTAAAGCTATGCTCCACTGCACTCAGATGGGTTTGACTTCTAATACTATTCCCTAGCTTAAAAGAACATGGACCTTTTTGGAGAAATAGCTAATTCCCCAATCACAGCAGAGAATATGTAAGAAAGACTTGGAGTGTATTATAGAGTCCTAAAGTAAAACAAAGTAGTTTGTGATAAATATAGCATACACTAGCCAGTCACAATACCAGGCCCTCAGATATTTGCCCTGATGAACAATTGCTTTCCCTAATGTGAATCTGAGTCCTATTTCTGTTGCAGCAAAGATCTCAATGAAAGAAGGTCAAGATTGAATAGCTGGATCACTAGCAGATAAGTCATTTCTTTTTCACTAATTCTGGTCATTTTCATGGTAAATTGAAGTACTAAAAATTACGGCATATACACTTTTTGCTATGCCTTAGCAATAACAAAGGTATAAAGACTTAAGTCTATAGAGACAGACAAGAAGATGAAAAGAATCTCCAATTCAATGTGATATATTAATATACTGATGTGTGTATTATTGGAAGCCATGCACCCTACAAGATGGGTGCACAGTGCAGAAGTGCTGTGGCATCCTAAAAGGGGCCATGATATGAGATTAGGAGAATGAGTTGGGGCTGGAAATCAAGCTGAGCTTGAGGTGGAAAGGAGCTGACTCCAAGCAGAAAGAGAAGCTTGTGCGATACAACAACAGGAGGAAGCTGTCTGCTTTAACTAACTGCAAGTATTCAACATAACAAATCCACAAGGACAAAGCCACAGAAGTGAAGGTCATCAACAGGGGGTTGTGACTAAATTGTAGCCCAAAGACAAGCAAGGACTACGAATGACAGTTGATTGTATCATTATGGGTAAATGGTACACATTGTAAATGTTTGATATTTATACATATATGCACATCACACACACACACACACACACACACACACACACACACACACACACACGCACATCTTCTACAGCCATGCACTGTTTTCCAAGACTCGGTAAAATATCAAGACAAAACCATCTTTCATTTGTAGCTGTAGGCAATCTGGACTGGATATTTGTCCATGGACACACGTTCATTCAGTGAGTACTTCAAATTCCCAGCAAGAATTTTCTGTGAAAGTTTTGCTTTGATTGATTAAATAAGAGGAGTGCTTTCCCCCTTAGAAAATGCTCACTGGACGATCAGCAGCTTACTTACCACAGAAGGGTACAGAGAACATATTATCACTGGCTCATGAAATTCAATGAGAATTTATTTACCACAATTGTGGTGTCTGAGGACCAATTTTCAAAACTGTAGATCTGGTTCAGTCCAACAAATACCCATTAAGTTTCTACACTGTGAGAGCCACTATTCTGGAGATGCTAGAGGGACAAGCTGAATTCCCCATGCAAAAACAAATTTCCTCAATCATGCAATGAAGGGTTCTTTATATATCAAAGTTGGCAGGAAATAGAGAACTAAAATTGTTTCAAACTGTTGTTGGCAGTAAGCTTCTGTCTGTGTTAATTACACTCTGCGTTTGAGGCACATCATTCAGTCAACAGTTAGAATGTTGTAGCCTTTCTGTGATTGACTAAATACCAAATTACTATGTGCAGCTTTGGGAATTTTTGAGTTTATCAAATTTACATCATTTCCAAACTTGGTGATTTAACAATTTGGGGATTTTTTCCAGCTTAAGTGCCTTTGATAAATAATTAGTCATAAACATAGTGAGTGCAAACACAGACACATTTGTGCAAAAAAAAAAAAAAAAAGCTTAAAAGTTAAAGACCCTAAAGACAGATAGATATCTGAGCAAACATCCATAATTTGTGTTTGAATTGACAGATAGCTTAATAAGGAATAGTTCACCTACACTACATTTCAATATCTTCTACTTACAAATAATGATATGAGGTATGTAAACATTAGCAGAGTTTAGTTAATAATGGTATGTGTGTGCATACATTTGCCTGTGTAATCTATATTGGTGTGGGGGTAAGATAAAACACAAATGAAATGGAAAATATATCTTTATTGTTCTCAGTTTTAGTGTTTGCTCTTTAATACTCAATGTATAGCTGAAATGAGCATTGTAGCATGAAGTTAGGACCCAGCAGGCTGCCTATATTCAGTTGTGTGCTGGAACCAGCTAGTACTAGCTTCCAAGAGTTGATTTTGTGAATCTTTTGTTGGCTCAGTGTTTAGTGGCTTAATATACAGCCCTACTGAGGACAGTTACCCCACAGAAATTGGCAAATCACTGCTTTTCTTTTCCAGGAGAGTTTTCCGGTAAGCATTTATTAGAATGCCACTGCATATGTGTGCATTTACAGATTTATGGATATATTCACTATTAATATATGTAATATGCACACACATACACACTGAGTATATGTAAAGGAATAGAAAGTTAAGAAAATTCAAGCTAACCACTTATTTTAGTACACTTATATAGATATGGGGCATATTTTCTCTTTAGTAGGGGAGATGATAAAGACAAAAAAAATGACAGATTATAGAGACAGATTGATGATAAGTAGGTAGATAGTAGGGTATGTTTGAAGTTTTAAAGGGAAAAATAAGCTTAAAAATCACAACAAATAAAAAGGTATTTCTGTAAAGAAAAATAAGTAAATAAAGTTGGAATTAAAAGACATGGTGGGTCACTAATAGTGTGCCAATTGGCTTTCTCTTCAATAAAAAAAAAAAAAAAAAAAACACCTGAAACAATCTTCTTATAAAAGAAAGGTTTAAATTTGGCTCACAGTTTTGAGGTTTAGGTCCATGATTGATTGCTCTGGGTTTGTGAAGTTATGTCTTGGGAAGCAAGGGGAACAGGGAGAAGAGAGCCCGCCTCACACTGTCTCCTCCAGGTCATGTTCTCCCACCATTGTCATGTAGAGCTCCCACTCGGCTCCACCTCATGAAAGACTCCCCATCTTCCCACCAAGGCCAAGCTGGGGTTGAACATATATGCCCTTTGGAGATGTTTGAGTTCTAGACAGTAGCAAATGGTGACTAACCCCAATGATGTTGCTAGAAAAGAAAGAAAATTTGGAAGCACTTCTAAAAACTGTTAAAAGTGAGCAGGTGACCTTATTTTCAACAAATCCAGCTGTGCAGTTCACCAGAAAGAGGGCAGATGTGCAGACACTTAAGTGATTGCTGTTATTATCAAATGAAGAAAGTAGTAAGGCCAGAGCTAGGTTCAGGCCTAGCTCAAGTTTACAACAGCTACATTGAACTGCTGTGTCCCTTTCATGACACCTTAAATCATCAAAGCACAGCCTTCAGTTTTTTCCATTAAACAATCCTGTAATCAAAACAAAATATCATTTGCTTTAAGGCCTTTTAAGGGGGAAGAACTATATCACTGATGTTTCTTTAGGGTACCTTCAGTTGTCTTAGGTTCCTGTCAAATAGTGACTCTGGTCACGAACATCCTTTGGAAAGTCTGGAGCACAAAATTTGAAATGTGGGTATGTATACTTTAAGTATTTCCTTTGACAAAATTTCTCCTATAGCCAATCAAATTAGCAGTTTGCCTTGTCATTTAATTTAACTATAAAGAACCTGTTATCATCATCTCTGAGTCCCAAGCTGTTACTTTTATTATTTATTTGAAAAGTTTATTAGCCTACAAAGTAATGAGTTACTCTATAGCACTTCCTTTCTTCAGCATGAGATACACATGCCTGCATATAATGTATTTTAATTATACCTGCTCCCATTACTTTCCTTTTTCCACTCCCACTACAGCAAACTGTGTTCCTCTTCCCTTCTACTTTGAGTGCTATTTTTTTTTTTTTTTTTTTTTGATAAACCACTGAGTTCTATTATCTACAGGGACATGAGTGAGGGGTTGTTCATAGGAACATGGACACCTTCACAGGAACAAGCTGGTTTCAATCCAGAAATTATGAGGCAATTCCGCATAAATATATGGAAAGATGTAATGTATCAATGGACCCAAGGATAGAAATCATATGATCATATAACAGATGCAAAAGAAGTCCTACTGCACTTAATTTCAGGTGTCAAATTAATGCAATCCAGAGTTAATGAAGAAGTGGGTTTTAGCCCACTGTGGACCATGTCATTCTTAGATAGCTGAGCAGGCCAGAGGAACAAACCAGAAAGCAGTGTCCTCCGTGGTATCTGCTTCATTTGTCCAAGTACCTGCTTGAGCACCTGATCTGCCTTCCTCTGAAAATAGTCTAATCTGTCCAATGAAATAAACCTTTTCATCCCTGAGAGATTGTTTTTGCAAGTGTTTTATTGTAGCAACATAAAGCACAAGAATAACACAGTACACACCTAAAGTGAGGTTTATTTAGCCAAACCTACAAGGAAAACAGCAGCAGGGAGCCCATAATCCTTTGAGTTCTCAGACAGTGTGGTTGGCGCAGCACAGTGTATATGCCATGAAGAGTTCTCCAAGCATGAAGAGTAGACCTCCATACTTCTAATTTATCAAAAAGATGGAAAGTGTACAGACTATATTTGTAACCTACCCAACAAAATACTTTCCTATTCCTTTAAGTGTCGCTCACACCTAGTGACCCTGTCTGTTCTCATATAGCTCACTACAGAGGCACCTCACAGAGTCAGGAGACAGCAAACAAGACAATCGTTAAGTCTGGCTGTAAGTTGTCTCCCCCAGAAGTTCAAGTGTTGAAGTTCTAGTCCACAGCTGGCCGCACTAGAATATGTTTGGATTATGAGCATTCTGACTTCAGCAGTACATGAATCCATGCGGGGCTGGATAACATTGTTAAGAGAAAGTGAAAACTTTTGGAGGTGGGACCCATTTGGAGGAATAGGCCACTGAAGATGTGCTCTCGAATGATTTACTTATCTTATTACTGGCTCCTCATTCACTCTCTTCACTTCCTGGCTGCCATGAGATGATTAGCAGCTCTCCTCTCCCAAGCTCTCCCAGTATGCTATACGACCTGACTACATATAGGCCCAGAAGCTGCAGAAACAAAGACCATGGCTATGACCTGGCCATAACTACAAAGCCAAAGTAGTTCTTCTCTCCTTGAAACTGACTCTTTTACATTTGTCACAGAAAATAAAAATCAACACAAGTATAAATCCATAAAAAAAATGAATTTCGCTATGGTACTTCCATATTACTGAGAGCTCAGAAGGAAGCACAATTCGAGTGTGTGAAACTACCCCAGCCACATTCCTTCTCGCTTGGCAGGGTCAGATTGATGGCTCTTGTGACTTATAGGCAACACAGCCCACGAGCATGGAAATCTATGAGAATGGGGAATTCCCCTTCTCTAGCATAAGTCAGGGATAAAATCACCAAGTGTCATTCTAATGTATGTAGTATGGGCCCGCATGGTTCTAACCGTGTTCTCTTGTATAACAAACTATGTCCTTAAGACAGCAATGATGATTTGATTTGATGTTCGTAACTAGACCATTTAGAAAGTCTCTGGCTGTCTGATTCTGGTCTTATCTCTGGAGATTATAGTTAGGTGGCAACTAGAGTTGAAATAGTGGGAATGAGCTGGGAATCTATCTTCAGGGAGTCTCTGGGCCTCTGCATGGGGTTTCCCTGGACTAAGTTGAGTTTTGTTATCGTTTAAATTAAAACATTCCCCACAGTCTCATGTTTTGAGCTGTTCCCTGGCTGGTAGCACGGTTTGGAGAAGGTAATGGAACCATGAGATCAAGCCTTGAAGAAATGTCACTGGGATGGGCCTTTAAAGGCAGTAGCCCTACCTTTAGTGCTGATTGCTCTCTGCCTCTTCATCAGCCATGTTGTGAACAGTAATTCTTTACCAAATGCTCTCACTGTACACTGTGCCTTCCCCTTCAAGATAGAGTGAAATCGGTCTAAGCTCAGGAAGCAAAACAAACTTTTCCTCCTTTCTGTTGTCTCTTATCAGATATTTAGGTTATAACAACACTAAAGTAATCATTTCCCATTTTCCCAGGTCTTGGGATAGTTTGGTAATTTAGAAACCTAGGATGATTATGTTAAGGATCTATGCAAAGGAAGAGAAAACATAGAGCCCACCTCTCATAGCATAAACAGAGCTTTTACAGAAGCCATCCTTGGTATATACTGATTGCCAAAAGTACCAAAAAGCATTGATCCAAAAGAATCCTTCCCAAACTGAGAATGGTTCCCAATTTTCACTATTCATTTGTTATCATAGGGAAGGGCCCATGGAAAGGAGCTCATGGTGTGCTTTGGCAGAGAAATGCAAGGAAGAGAAGATCTTAACTCTCCTGGTGCAACTTAGAAGAAAGGGGGATTAGGGAGCTCTAGTTGTGTTGTAGAAAGTGAAGTAGAGAAAGAAAAAAGTAGGAAAATCATTAGAATGCTCTTTGTTATCTCCTCTTCCTTAGAATTTGTGTGTCTCAAATGAGACACACAATAGCACTTACCTCGAGGAGTAAGTGTGGGAATTAACCATAAGTAACTCAATCAAAGTAAGATTAGGTGGCACAGAGTAGTAACACATGCCTACAATCCCAGCATGTGGGAGATGGACACAGAATGACCAAGTTCAAGGCCGGCCTGAATTATATAGTAAGACCCTGTCAAACAAAACAAAATTGGGAGGTACACGTGATTTAAAAAAATTATACATACCTGTGCATACACTTACCATTTTCATGTTCTCATCAATATCCATGTGAGAGATGATAACTGCTTAAACGTAAGGGAATAAATAAATTTTAAATATTTATTATATGAGAAAGTAAAGGGGATGATCAAGAATGATTGCTAATCTCTGGGTGTGAGCAAATTGTTGAGTAACAATGGGTAAGAAACAGAAGACTGCTTTCCTAGCCTTGGATACAAGGCCTCATGCTCCCTCAAGCAGGCTCTCAACGTGCTCAACTTTGAAGAATGTTAAAGAAGTTGTCCAATTTCCCATCTGTAAGGTTTGATTTCTCCATCTGTGAAAATGAGATAATCACAGTGTGTATTGTGCAGCTAATACAAGCTGACTCTGTTATCTCAGCAGAAGAGACTATAAGTGTACCTCAACACATGAAGCAATAAATCACGGACCCATTTCACTTCGTTAATGAGCAGAGCTGTAAAACCAACATAGAAAGAGTAGAATCTAGTACTGCCTCAGCTGACTGGGCTCCATGTAGCTTCCCTATACTGTTTGAGCATATGTGAAGGATCAAAAATTAAATGTACATTTTATAGTGGAAGCTATGCTAGCTGATATTAAGTACAATTGGAGCCAAAGTTGAGTGACTAAAATTCCAATAGAGTTTTTATATTGATACATGTATGTAAATATACATACATATAATTGAACTGAAAACATAGATCTCATGTTCTGAGACCCAAAACGAGATTGACACCTGGAAAATGAATTTATGATGTGAATCATGCCTCAGAATTTTATGAGCCTAAAAGTTGGGCATGTCCCTTGGCCTCTACAGTTCTTCTCTTTGAGATGCTACCATGTTTCCTAAGGCATTCTTGAGCTTGCACACTTCTCGTGAGAATTCCACTTCCATTTTCAGAGCTTTCATTATAAGGCTCAAAACCTTGGGATGCCATTAACTACTTAGTCAATACGATGACGTCATGTATGCCTCCATGTTTACCCCTCTGAATTTTAGCAATAAGTCAGAGATATCTAAGCAGCAACTGAATGACCCAAAATGTCTTCCAGAAAAAAATTCAACAATGAGATTGATTTATTCTTTCTTTTTTTAATTGAACAACTTTATTTTAAAAAACAAAGATAAAGGTACAGATTTTAAGCATTTTTCCATGAAAGTATATGAATACATTTCTGTCAGTACTTGATTTTTTTTGAAGGTTTGATAGTATGCATTAAAATCTTACTAGTTACAATGAGCATAAAGTACATGTAAAACAGGATGTAACCTGGAAATAGTCAGTTTTCTTGGTGTGTAAGGATTAAGCATAATGGCTTTTTCTTTCTTTTTTTTTTTTTTTTTTTTCTTTTCTTGAACTTCATATAGTCTGTGAGTTGTTTCTGGGGTGTTCAGAGCTTTCTGGGGTTAGTATCCAATTATCAGTGACTGCATATTATGTCTGTTCTTTTGTGACTGGGTTACCTCACTCAGGATGATATTCTCTAGATGCATCCATTTTCTTAGGAATTTCATAAAGTCATTGTTTCTGATAGCTGTAACTTAGTCTTTCAAATTACTCAGTTAAATAGAATACTCTAGAAGTATTCAAGGACATGGTGCCTTCCTGTCACCAGGCCAAAGGAACCGAACCAGAAAATACAAGTAGGCACTGAATCAGAAGACTGAGATGTGACGTTCTGGGTGGGCAGGGGCCAATACTGATGCTCTTCAAGCCCACTCCCACCCTCTTCTCGAGCATGCCTATTGCCTGCCCTTCTCCCTCCCCTCCTCTCTCCCTCCTGCCGCCTGTTTGTCTCTTGTGGAGTTAGCTGTTTTCTATTCTGGTGTGGCTGATTGTCCCTTTATGGAATATCAGCACAAGCTGTCTTTAGAGTTCAGCTCCCACTGGTTTACACGACTCCTCTTCCATGAGGCCTCCATTCATTGCACACTCCAGAGTTTCCACTAATTCCCACTCTGCTTTGGGCCTAGCCCATCATGTCTTCCATAGAGTAGGCATCCAGTTCATGATTCCAGCTACCCAGTCTTTTCCTACATTAGCACAGGGGCAGTGTCCATCTTACTATGTCAGTTTTCTTCAAACCCTTCAGCAGGTTTACTCCTTGGATAAAAATTCCAATTTCGTAAGAGATACAAACCTGTACCTAACTTGCCCAGAGGACATGAGGCTCAATTTATGTCATGCTCCCTCCCCATCCCCAGCATTCCCACTTGAGACTGGGAATATGCCATCATTTATCAGGGTCCTTTATCCAGATTTTCATGCTGTTGCTTTCTTTCCAGAAGGCTCTTTTTCACAACCCTATCGAGGTCCAGGTTAAACAGCATCTTTGTCTTAGTGTGATCCTTCATTTGCTCAGTCTTCCCTATGCCTCTGGCATTTCCCTAGAACCTGTAGTCAGTGAGCCATGTGCAATACCAGCATGTAGTTCTCACAGTCCATTTTCAGGGCCAGACAGCCAACAGTCACAGAAACAGGGGTAAAGCTGAAATTGTGGCCAAGCTAAAAATGAAAACAAGTCCTTGCAACTGATGAAACCCCCAACACCAAAGCCCTGTACTGGGAAGTAACAAGCAGGATAGTTACCTCTGCACTGAAAAATGATCAGACAAGCCCAAGGTAGAGGAGAGAAAGAACTACAGCTGGTAGCTGTAAGGGATGCATGAAGAAAACAGATCACATAAAGCTTTGAGAGCAGAAAAACATCTTATCTATTTCTTGAGAACGCTGAGAAAATGCTGGAAGTGTTTCAGTGGAGGGTGACTAGGTCAGCCTTCCCGAGGAAGAGGTAGAAGAAGCCTCTAAAATATCCAACTGTGACATAAGACAGCTTAGATATGAGAAAAGAAATTGGCACAGTCATAGGGCACATGTGCCAGTTCCTACCGTGGATCCACAGCCCACTGTCCCCTGCTTCTGCTGTCATGCTGAATGGATGTGAGCAGGTGTGAAGAGACAGAGTCCAACCAAGATGAAAATGCTTTTTTAGAATGTACCATAAAGAACACTCTTCACTTTCTTACTTCGGGCAAAACACGGGACCTGAGAGACTATTACTAGAGCACTCCTCTGTCATGTTTGAGAAGGAAAAAGCAAAGAACAAATTAGATGACCCCATCCTTCAGATACATTGGGAAGTGATTATTCTTAGAAATATGCTGAGCCCCACCAGCCGTGAAGGAGAGATGGGGTTAAGTGTGGGAAGTATGTGTCCTCTGATATAACGAGTGGCCCCAACTGTCATCACCACCACAAGCCAAGCTTAGAGAACTGCAAGTACCCCATGAGTTCATAGCAAGCCTGGGAATCCTGATAGCCTACTTGGAGTAATAGCTCCAAGGAAGAATAACTGTGGTGTGTGGAGACAAGTGTTTTGCATTACTATCTGATGGGTTCCTCTGGCCATGGACCAAGGCAAAAGAACACTGGAGACCCTAGGACTAGTCACTTTGTATTGGATAACCAATTTGGGGGCATCTGGGATAGACTAATTCTCTTTCTCAGTAGTCATTAGTTGCCCCAGAAGCCATATGTATACAAACAACAAACTCAGTGGGTTGTATTTAGGCATTTGTACAAGTTCTCTGTGTGTATGTGGAATGATAATTAAAAGTGGATTGAGAAAATAAAAAAGAACAGTCAATGAGGACATCTATAGAAAACCCAAATGTTCACTCTGCCCTCAACATCCTGAAAGTAACTTCTCCTTCCTTCACAATAAATAAGGAGTCAGATCCGAATCAGGAAGTAGGATGAGACTTGGGTAGAAAAAGTAACCAGCATAGACAATGTTGTGGTCAGTAAGTATTGAATGGGGATGTGCTCATTTCATACTTTGCAAGACATCATCTTGCTATCAATACCTAGCTGGCAGCTCATACCAGCGTTGAACTCACATCAATTCTCCTGCCTCATCTTCCTGAGTAGCAGAATTATAGGTGTCAGCTGTAATGCTTGGCTTCTCTATAAATATCTTAACCAAAAAAAATCAGTGCACTGGACTAGTTTCATTTGAAAATTCAGTGGCAAAATCTAATGTCAGTCTTGAAGTAAAGCTATTGTTTAGGCCAAAGAGACATAACCACACAGCTAATCGAGACCCAGATATATGTGACATCCTATAGCATAACCCGACCTTCTTGATACAATTTGTCACTAGTTTGGAAGTAATTAAATGGGATTAATCAAAACTGAAGACACTTGAAAGAGAGACTATTGGATAAAGAGTGGAAGCCATTGATAAAGTCTTGAAGGACTTGCTAAAAATATTCAGAAGACATGAGATTGAAGCAGATAATATGGACTGAGAAACTCAGTAAAAAGTGAACTTTCATCATGTGACAGAAACTCAAGGGTGTGGCTTACCTTTGTTTTCAAAATCTGAGAGAAAAGAAAATGTAGGCACAGGTGTGTGAGGTAGGCAGCCAACTCTTAAATGATTCCTCAAGACCCATCTCAACCTTTTCCAGATATTTCCATGTCTCCTAGGCTAGCCTCACTCTATGTAGCTGAAGATGGACCTAAGCTTCTGCCCTCTCATGTTTCTGCTCCAGAATACTGGGGTTTCAGTTTTTCACCACAGTGCCCAAATTAAGATCCATTTTCTTTCTTGCAGAAAGCACTAGTTGAGAGAATCCTAGAAATCTGATCATATTGCACCCAACAAAGACACTTTTGTCTTCAAATTCACCAACAGGGCCAGGGTTCCTTTCTTCCTATTTTGAAGATGATACTATAACTTTAACTATATTTAAACCATTTCTTTTAAAGTTCACAAAAGAAAAATATAACTTACTTCCTACCCCCTCCAGACATAAGAAGAAAGAGAACAACACTAAAGTTTCTTTTTCTAAAATATGTGAATATCAGACTTTTTGCTAATTAATTTTACTGAAAAAAAAGAAAAGTCAGCCAATTACCCCCTCTCATTTCTTAGCTTCCTCTAGTCTGGCTTTGATCCACACTGGCCATGATCTAGACTCACACTTTAGCAGCCATACAGAGTGGGGAGGGGCTTTGCCTTGAGATATGAAACCGAGGGAGGAGGCTTCTGACTGGTCAGAACCTAATATGCATTCATGCAAGCATCATTGCAAGCCCAGGTGTGACTTCTCAGCAGTGGCTCCGGAGACAGTGCAAAAGTAGCAAACAGCAAAGAGGCTCCAGGTGGGACAGGTGCAGAGAGACTGTCATCTCCGATACCAAGTCACAGGGATGTTCTGTGCTAAAAGCTAACACGATGCCTGAAAGGGCCCACACGGTTCCTCCAGAGAAACATGCTCCCTGGGTTGTTATTATTTATCTAGAGCCCCAGATGTACTTCGAGTTCTGTAATAGGAAGCATGTGCCAAAACAAAGAGGCAGCCCTTACCCGGAAGAGCGTGCCTTCTAAAAGCACATTTGGGTACTGTCATGCTCCAGGAATTGGCAAAGCTGAAAATAAAGACACCAAGGATCCCATCTCTGCTCAATGTGTCAGAGCTTTCAGAAATGAGAGGTTTAGAAGGGTTGTGGCTTTTGGGGAAATTTGTGGGGGAGGGGTCATTGTTGTTGTTGTATTAAATTAAAAAGGGAAAGAAAAGGAAAGAAGTAGAATCTGCTGTTTCTAGGTTTTAAAGAGACCTTGACAGCTTAGGGCAATGAGCTAAATATTCTGAGGTGACTTTAATATTTACATTGTAAGAATCTACATTTGAGGGGTGGGGACGACAATTTTAAGAGTTGATTCTAAATGAGTATCATCAATACAGCCGATGCTTGCACTCCCCAAACCAAAACATCAGGATGAAGAAGAGACTGCAGCTAAAGTTTGAGCTAGAACCACCAGAGCCCTACTCACGATGACCTACTCCTACAAGGAAGGCCCCACCTCTTAAAGATCCCACAGCTTCCGAACAGTGACACCAGCTGTTCGGAATATTCAAAGCAGGAGACCGGTAGAACCCAGCCCTAACAGAAATAAGATGAGGAATATGATTGGATTCGGGAGAGTCTCAGAGCAGGGTCTAACCTTGGTCAAGCCAATACATAAAATTAACTATCCAAGCTAAGAGCCCACTTACTCTATTCTGACTGGACTCTGGCAGCAGTGATTCCTCAGAACCTGAGCCTTCTGTACGATCCCTTGTGACAAGAACTACCACAGAGAACATGTTCCAACAACCTCCAATTGACCAAATTCAGCTGGTCCATTTTTAAGCATCCTGCCTCCCTCGGTCAGCAGGTGTGTGTTTAATTCGAAGAGGAGGAGCACACTCTCTCCTCAGATCCTGAAGCCTAGCATCCCTTCCACTATGCCAGGGAGGGCTGATTAGTGACCACAGTGAGAACACTATAAATAGAAGAAATGTTTCAAGTTCATTTTTTAAGGATACAGGTTAAAGGTTCTATTGCTATTAATAGTCATTGGTGTTGACTAAGGAGTACTGGGAATGATGTGCTCTGATTGGCAGCTGCTGTTCCACCCAGTGACTGCGCTAATGCAGCATGTGTGGTACTCTAGCATCATTACCTATTCATACATTCTACATGCCATCTTCCTCCGTTCTCATGTCTGAATGACTTTTCACTTGGCCTTTTCTGTAGATGAGCTTCTCGGGATAAACCATCTGGGGAAAGGAGAGTACAACGCTGCTTTAAATTTACAAGGGGAAAAAAAAAGAAAGAAAGAGACTTTTCATCACCTCGAATTAGACCCAATTTTCCCACTCTGTCACCACCCTCACAAGAGTTGGCAAGCTCCTCAGAAGCTGTCCGTGTTCCTTCTAACCATGACAGAAGGAGGTGATGAGAGGAAGCGAGGAAAGGAGGGAAAACAGGAGCAGGGAGATAAAAAAGAGACAAGAGAGAGGGAAGGAGAGAGAGAGAGAGAGAGAGGGAGAGAGAGGGAGAGAGAGAGAGAGAGAGAGAGAGAGAGAGAGAGAGAGAGAGAGAGAGAGAGAGAGAAAGGAGAGAGTAGGGGGAAAGAGAGCTAGAGGAAGAGCGACAGCAAGAGCAGAAGAGAGAGACAGAGTGGGAAAGAAAAAGGCCTCCTATACATTAGGTAGATTTGGCTAGATTAATGTCATTGCTCAGTAAGAAAACAGGCAATCTGCATCTTGCTCTCATTGGAGAAAATAAATCTGCACAGAGACCAGCCAAATAATGTGTAGCGAATGATCGATGTTATCTGAGGGAGAAGATGATTGATCCTTTATTTCTTACAGCCTCTCATGCATAATGCATAAGATCCAGGATGTCCCCGGCTTGCCTCAAGATCCAGCAATGATGTGCCTGTGCCGCATTACCATGCAGAACGCTCACTCTGAATTTCTAGTGACAGTCTTCATATTCCTGAGCAAGTAGAAGCCAGGAATGCTTCATAATCCCAGAATCCCTGGTAGCAGAATGACTGGTCCTTGGACTCCTTCCAGGCCATTTCACAAGCACATCCCTGACTCATAGGAAGTCTCAAGAGAGACTTCAGAGCCCAACAGCCCCTATAATGCAAGACCAAGCTGGTAATGTTGGTTCCTCAGAATATTAGTTAAAAGATTGGAAAGAAAATGGGAATGCTAAAGGAACTGAAGCTGAGAAAGATGGCCAAGGATGATAAAGAACTGCATCTGCTTCTCACTGAAATGACAGTGACCCAAGGGAAGCCCTTGCGATTCTGGACAATACTGGCTTCTCAATGGCTAAATGGCAAAGTCACTTTGTTGTCCATTCTCCATAGTCATTAAATGAAGATAGTGGTGACTGTGGTGGCTGGAGTGGTGGTAGTGTTAAGGATGATGATGACCATGACAATGACGATATAGTAAAATACTTGACAGTAGGGTATGAGTCAACAATCCTATAACACACAGGATGTAATAATCTAATATAAACTGTAAGTTTAAAAACGTCATTAATTTGCCTACAGTTTATAATTAGTTACTAGCTAATTCCAGATCCGATATTGCTAACTCCTCCACAGGAATGCTCCTGAGCAACAGATAGGAGATTAAATGAAGGAACCAGGGTTCCTAGAGGACGTGTTCACCTTCAACAGCTACACCTGACTAATAGAAGACTATACAAACACAAACTTGAAAACTTGAAAGCAAACAAATTCAACACGGGGCCAGTCACCATACTAAATTCTTTGTGTAAGTTGTGCTAATGATTATTGATAATGACAAATTGGTGGGATGAGTGATTGTTTCTCAGGCTAATACAGAGAGAGCAGCATTGGACACCTGAGATCACATTTCCACTTTTTGTGCAACTCTGCTGACTGGCACACCAAAGAAAGACTGCAGGCTTGAGGAAGAAAGTTTGGCCCTCTGGACTGCCTATTCAATGTCCTTACAGAGCCATCTCCCAGCTGAGGAAGTCGAAGTTCCTTCCAACTTACCCATTTTCATCTAGGAGAAATAGTGTGTTGAGGGTATAGTTTTTCTAGTAAAGAATTGGCCCAGTTGTGCTGTCCCTAGAAGACACCTAGAAGTCTGCCTTCTGCACAGAGCTTTATTCCGATCTTCATTTTAATCATTGCAAGTTTTCCCTTTGTTTCCCCTGCTGTAAAGGTGGCAGCTGCTTCCTGCTGGACCTTCATGGTATCTGGTATTTGTTTGATCTTTATCATCCCCCTCTTTCCAGTTTTATGGGAATGCTTATAAGTTAAAGATTCCTAATACTAAATTCTCTCTTCTGCTGAACCTAGTGTGTTTGCTTCTTCCCCGCTAGAGATCAAGCGGCACAGACCCCCCCCCCCCCGTTCCGCAAGGAGGGTATGCTAGCCATGCTTACCCCTGAGCCAACGAGAGAAGTTGAGATGGAGTACCACCAAAGGTCTATCTGGTTGTCACATTCATCAGAATCTCTCCTCAAGCAAAACGACAGTGTCTCTGATGAACAGGACATCCATGGGAAACATACAATATCATGCTAAATAGACACCATGGTTAGCTCTGTGCTATGTAAACTAAAAGGAATCTACTCCCCCAACAGTTCTAACTACCATGTGATGGCTATTATGCAGACATCACTCTGAAATCCCAGGTTCAGCGACTTGTTTTCCTTCCCTGTTTCATATGCTAAGAACCCTTGTCCCTCCACAAGGACATTACATGGAAACTTTCCACATTGGAAGGTTCTAATTCAACTAAGAAACCTTGAGCAGAGTATTTTTTTTAAAAAAATGACTTGTAACATTCTTATACTAAAAACAGCATGGAGAACTTCAGAGACTGTAAACATTTTCTGTTTCTCAAAGAAAATGCCATAGCTATCAGCTTCTGAAGAGAAATGCTTTAGTTGAGCTCATAGATTAAAAGTTTCTAGCCCATGATGTGTGAGGCAACATACCATGCCAAGAGCACAATACAGAGCAAAATCATGGGTCTCATGACCAATAAGCAAGAGGGACTACAGAGGGAGCTGGTGACCAACTAATGCCACCAATGACCTCAAATGCTACAACAACCTCCAAAGAGTAATACTTTGAGGACCAAGCCTTGACTGTACAGGCCTTTGGGGACTACTCATTTAAAGCAGCAGAGATTTGTCACGTATCTATCAAGTTCTATCCTGTAATAACAAATACTCAGAGATCAAGAGAGAATAGGGTCAAGGGACATAGGTGCTCACATGCAGATAAATTGGTCCACTTGAGGTAATAACAAACTGCCTTAAACCTTGGAACTCATGATAATTACCAAGTCCAAAGATTAAGAAAATTAAGAGTGCAAAATTCATACAGACCAACACGCAAGAAGTCAAAAAGGGCTCTGAAACAAACCTAGAGGACTTCCCAGAAATCCAAGCATGCCATACGTAATGAAGTAAGTTGGGCTAGTTTGGAAGATGAGCCCATAAATATTTATAAGAAATATTAAGTTCAAGGCATAAATATTGAGGTGAAAGCAGAAGCATTTGTGCCGACTAAGTGCACACAAAACATATGCCAACTGAGTGCACTCAAAACATACGCCAACTAAGTGCACACAGGGAATCCTCCCCCCCCCCTTTTCGACACTATTTCTGTGTTCCAATGAGTGGTGCAAGTGGCAGACATTTCTTGCTTCCCACTTTTACAGTTTAAATATGTGACACTTGCAAACCTACCTTGAGCTCATCTTGCACAGAACCCGATTAAATACACATGATGAGCAAACTTGTATGTGCATGGCATCCTAGAAGACATGACGGGATTATGGATGAGCCAAAACCACAGAGAAAGGTAGAGTGGTGGACTACATAGAAAAATCGTCTTACGCCTCTCTCGTAATGCTTCATCCTGAATAAGTGCCCTTGGCAGTAACTAGCCCAATGTCACACCTTCAATAGATCCTAATAAATACTGCCTGCCTCTGATAACAATGACAGACCACAAAGGCATTATAATGAAGAGTGGGTGATAAAAATATATATAGCTAATAGCTCAGGACTGCTTGTGTCTTTACACAGCAGTTTAGAATAATAAAACCTGTTATTTATTGATATATGTATCATATATATGGATAACATTATATATACATATATATGTATAGATAGATAGATAGATAGATAAATAGATAGATAGATAGATAGATAAACAGATAACATTAAATGTAAAAACTATAACTGCCTTGTCTTCTGTCACCCCAGGAAAATGGAGCTAGAAAGACAGCATACAATTCTTTTCTGTTGCATTTAAAAAGTCACTGTGCTCAACTGTCTATGTTCTGATTTGGAGACAAGAGCAGAAAACATACGCCTAGTGAAGCTGAAAATACAGAATTCAGACTTTAAGAGATAAGCATACTTAGCGATGCCAAGACTTGCAGTGTGAACGTGTTGCTGCACAGATTTAAGAATCCAGCAAGTCCAAAACTGAGGATGGGGATGTGAGAAATACAGAGCATAACTTAGGGCTGTGGAGATGGCTCAATTGATAAACTGCTCACCATGCAAGCATCAGAACCTGAGTTCAAATCCCCATCACCATGTACTAAGCTAGGCATGGACACATGCCATCGTCTTTGCAGTGATGCAGAGACAAGTGGATTTCTAGAGCCTCCTGAACAGCTAGCCTCTGTCAAGTGATAGTGGAAGAAATCTGACACTGACCTCTGACCTCTGGTTTCCACATGCTCATGCATTACATGTACATTAATGCATACTACATGGTATCTACTTATAGATGGAGAATACTAAGTATTTAAAGACTTGGTCTCCTATGTAATGGAGCTATTGATTTAAAAATATTTTAAAGTTAAATACGCCATTGTACATATGCATACATTTTAATGCCATTCACCTATATATGAGTACATAAACACTCATACAACAAGGGGGGAGGGAGGAGGGAAGGAGAGAGAAAGAGAGACATAACCTGATCTATTGTATTTGAAAACAAACATAAAGGGAAAATATACTAATAGGAGAGGCATGTGTGTTGTAACAGATAAGGAAGGTTGTGAATTTGTTGGTTTATCTAACAGTGAACAAATGAAAGACATCGTATTAAAAGAGAATGAGGATTCCTTTTCTGCTCCTGAAGAAACATTTCTGCTTTGGAGTGCATGCAAAACTGATCCCGTCATGAGAAACCAGCATAAAACAATATGGGATGAGGATAGAAATGGAGTCAAAGGAACTAATACACACCAAATTGTTTTAAAGATGCGCAGGGCATTGAAGGAAAGTCTCACAATCTGGATGAATCCATACTCATAAACTAATGATGTGAGTGAGGCTGAATCAGGAAAAAAACAGCAGGTAAGAGGCAACTCACTCAGACACCTACAATGTGTCCTGCCCATTTCTTCTGGGAAACCTAGGCATCATGGTGGCTGATGGCTAAAAGACAGTTGCAGGTGACACTTTTAGAGTTCTTACAAGTTGACCATCTTTAAAAGGGTCTAGACAGAGCACATGAATACAGAGTAATCCCCATGTGACTAGGGCTGTGTGTCTTCTCAGGTTCAATAACATTCTGGCCATGCTTGGAGGGTGTGATTTGACATTTGAAATCAGAATGGATCCAAAGCAGCAAGATCACAAAGCTGAGAAGCAATGGCTGAATTAGGTTACTGCTGCCCTGAGTGTCTGTCCTGTGAGTCACCCTGTCCTAGACCCACTACATCAGCCCTTTAAGGGTTAAGATGTGACCATCACCCTATCCTTAATGAATTATCATTTATGTCTGAACAAAAGGATGAATGGAATCAAGTCCTAAGTGTCTTCACATGAGGGGCTGATATTTTCTATAGGACCCCTCTGTCCTCTAGCCCCCATGAAGAGCTCTTTATCTTTTTAGTTTGTTTGTGACAGCCCTGTGAGGTGGTAGGCATTACTGTTTCCTTTTAAACAGGGAGAAATCAATGCATGAGTCACCTAGGAGACAGCAAAGATGCTTGCCTGTGTGTACATACTATAAGCATGAAGGCTATATTGTTTCAGGTGGTCTTAACCCCTACAATGTGTTCACCACCTCTGTGGGAATTTGATGTGGTACATCTCTGTTAGACAAGCATTCCTGTGACCCGGTGTATGCTGTTAATGCTCTTGGAAGCCCATGTTGCTTGCAACGGAGAAGGTGGGTTCACAGAAAAGCAAATGTGGGAATATACTCAGTGTTTATCAAAATACATAAACTGATGAAGCACCTCAAACTAATAATGAAAAATAGGAAATTAAATAAGTGATTATGGAGAACATTAAAGAGAAAGGATTAAATTCCTAACTCACTCTTGATACCATGGAATCTCCTACTTCAAGATTAAACTAAGAAAAATATTAGAAAAAACTAAATTAAATAAATGAGGTCTACACCCAGGAATTATGTCAAAGATGGATCAAGTTGAGGGAATAGATTGCATATCATTTGGAGAAGAAATGAGGTTTCAATTTTATTATGGTACAAAATTATGATTTCCATTAAAACATATGTATGGATATATGTGTGTATACCTTTATTATATTTTCCCATCTCCCTCCTCCCCACCTCTGGCCATTTCTCCTCTACTCTCAATCTTAGGGTGGCTATCTGACCCAAAATATTATTAATTAAACTTTTCAAAAATAATTGACAATTGGTATATATGAGGAAAAACTTTGGGTAAAAGTATCAATAAGTTTAACATGTACAAACCTTAAAATTCAGTAAAGGAAATATAACATTCCCTTGGCATGGGGAGGAGAACACAGGAAAGTCATAGGGAAGCAGATAGTAGTGAATACATATGCATGTGGGGGCTGAAGAGATGGCTCATTGGTTAAGAGCAGCAGCTGTTCTTCCAGAGGACCCAAGTTCAATTCCCAGCCCCCACATAATGGTTCACAACCATGTGTACCTCTAATCTCAGAAAACCCAACAACCTCTTCTGCCCTCTGCAATAATGCTCATTGGGGACAGATACACATACAGAGAAACACACCATACACACAGAAAAGTTATCTTAAAATAATATGAATTATATGCAAGCTAATACATAAAAGGTATTAAATCTTATAAGTAGTAAATGTAAATCAGAAAACAAAATCTGTAATATTTAACATAGCAAATTAGTCAATATAATTTTACAAACACAATACTTAAAACTATCCAGAGCTGCTGAAAAAAAAACTGTCATTTCTATACACTGCTGATAAATAAGCTGATGTTACATCTTTAGCTAAAGGATTGACTATAATATCAACTTATATGAGGAAAACTATTTTCTAACGTAATTAATCAAATATAGAACAAAAACACTGCTGAAGAATTCATCATAGGCATTGGTTTTAAAAAAGGTAGAAACAAAGCAAAAGTCCATTGATACAAAAATGACCAAGTTGGGGGATGATTTATTCACTGTATATTCAGATGCGGATTTCTATGCTCAGACATCTGATTGCAGTTCAGAGGATGGTATGGTCAAGCATCCCCAGTCTCAGTGTTAGATAAAAATTGCTTTCTGACACACTTTTAATTGATTAATAAAGAGCTAGTCATCCAAGTGAGAGGAGAATAGAGCGGGAATTCCAATCCCAGTCAAGGTGTCTCAGAGAGGGAGAAAAGAGGAGAGAACAGAAAAGAAAGAAAAGGAGAGAGAAGGAGGAAGATGTAAAGAGAAGTTGGAGGGACCAGGAGGAGTAACCACGAGGTTTCAGTGAGAGAACAGCCATGAGAACACACATGGACCAGAGTGAGCCACGGGCATAATCATAGGGCAGGTAACAGGACATAGGGCTGGGTAGCAGCCTCGTTGGGTTAGAATGGCCCAGAACCGGCCCAGCTTAGTGCCGGCAACCATTTCACAGAATAACTGTGTCTTCATTCAGGAGCTAAAATGGGCTGGAGTGGGTGTGGAAATGCTTTTCGATTACTTGAGAGCAAAGGGGGGCTTAAGGAAAACCCTAAAAATTACATTTACACATGACCAATTTTATAATCAAGTGCTGTGTAGCTATCACACACATTCATGTATGAGTACTGGAAGGCTCAGCAGTCGAAAGCATGTGCCACTCATGTTGGGGACCTGAGTTCATCTCAGGACAGCTCACAACACCTGTCACTCCAACTCCTTAGCTAACAACTTATCTGGTCTCAGCAGGCACTCCACTCAGATGCACAGACCCACATTTGGACACACATTTACATTTAATTAATTTAATATTTATATTTACATTAAATATAATCATTTGAAAATATTTACATGTGTTTAATATGTTTTTACATAAAATGATGGTGGCACAATATCAGGTGGAAATCACAAATTATTAAACAATATAAATGTGAGTATTCTTTTATAATGAAAAATGTAAGTATGTAAAGCGATGAATTACATATGTATATGCAACAGTATGGAAAACTATAGGTCAAGATGTTAACAAGAACTACCATTAGATTCTCACATTATAATTCAGACACTTTCACTTTTATTTTTGTATTAATTTGTTTTAAACATATTTCACTTTCATCATGGAAATGATGGACAAAAATGACTACCTCACAAAAACAAGGCTTTCTCACCTCCTGAGACTATTTTTGCCTAGTGCTTTTATCACATCAGTATGTAATTTGTCTGCCCACCTAAATTCAACATGTGTCTGTCCAGTCATGTCCCTCGGTGCCCAGAAAACCTTTGCCATCTGCTAATGCAGGAAGAATGGAAGCTCTAACATTCCAGAAGATTTCAGATGCCGTCTGAAGAGATCACCTGAGGGAGCTCCTGTGTTCTGACTGCGAAAACTCAGTAATGAAAAGAACTGTCATTCCATCTTGGCATATTTTCCATTTGTGTCTGAACCATTGATTGACAGGTGGATTATCATTGATAATCGTGTTGCTCAAGAAAAGTGCAAGGTAGAATTTGCAAAATGATTCTTACATGATGGTGTCTTAGATTCGAAAACAAAAACAAAAATTGTGACCCTCTGCTCTTTCGCCTCCTTCCCTCCCTGTTTACCCAAATATCGATGCTTCTGCACAGACATGAAACCCTTTTCAGGGGTCACAAGCAGAGAAGCCAGAAATGTCATAGAGCATCTTGACTCCCATGCAGCAATTAGAGCCTGTACGCTCTTGGGCTGGATGGGATGACCCTTCCCTTAAGATCTTTATTATACAGCAGCTGTCCTGTTGTGGTGAGGTAAGAGACAGCTCTTCACACAGCCTGATAACAGCTGTTTTATCATTCCTTCCACAATCTATAAAAAAAAACTCCAAGGAAAACTTCCAACTGTGAAGCAAGGATGATTGGAAATTCTCTGCTCCCCAGATTAAAAGCAAGGAAATTGCTCTAAACCACATAGAGATTTTTTTTTCCCATGCTTCACACAGAGGACCCCTACCATCGCTGACTTCTTGATTAAACTGTTAGTTTAATAAATTGTTGTTTTGCTCCTTCAGAAAACGGTAACTTAAGACTTTGTCTTTAACTGAAAGCTCTGTGTACTCACAGGTCACAAGGTTTTCAGCTAATGATGATTTAAAAAAAAAAAACATAATTTGTATTCATAACTGAAATATCCTCAACACACACACACACACATACACACACACACACACACACACACACACAGTACCACACTATCTTAAGCACCACCATTCTCCTGTGTACCTCATCCTATTAGACTCACATCAACAACGTCTCACATAGCAATTGTTACAGCAAGTAGAAAAGACAGGGATAAAGCTAGATGAACTGCATGGAGAAAGCCAAGTGCTAAGGGGAGGCGGCTCTTGTCCTCAGGTTTATGTGGCTAGAGAAAGAGGAGAGCTCTCACTTTCCCCGTTTATACAGCTTGGAAATCTACAGGATGAATACGTGCAATAAAAGCTGAAGCTTGTTCACTCACGGTTCTTTTCATCTGTAAAAATTTTTAAAGTGAATTTTTTAAGAGCCGGGAGATAAATAAACAGCTGAAGGATGGGATGTGCTGAAATCTTCATCCTAGCTCAGCCATTCCATGTCACCAGACAGACTTCTGATAATCTTACAGGCTACAGAGATGGGGGGAGACAGGGGGGTCTCCTATATCATCAGTTCATACTGCCTTCTGTCCCTGAGAACACAGGCTGTCACAGCAAAGGAAGAGCAAGGAGGGACACATGAGCCAACTTGTGAGGTTTCAGAGGAAAGCAGGACACAGTAGAAAGCTGTGCTTTGAAGCGATTTTGTTCAGAAGGCCAGACAAAGGGGAAACACCACACAAGACTCCTTCCCTTCGTCCAACTTCATGTGACAATTATTAAGAATAATTTAATAATAGCTTGCACGGTACCATTTTTTTTAGGTGAACAGGAACAGAAAAGGGATACAGACTGTGTTCAGCTTTTTAAAATATTCTTAATGGTTATAAAAAAAAATGTGTGATCAGGAAAATGTTTGGAGAATGTGGGAAAGTCAAGAAACAAACAAAAGCCATGATTAGCACTTGGTATAAAACCTTCCATCTATTTTATGCAGGCATGTATGTGTTTGATAGTAATGATCAACCTAAAATACATATAATTATATATAGCATATAATTTTCCTTTAAACCAGATATAAGTAATTCCCCCAAACTTGATTTCTCTAAGGTATACTATTTATAACCTAATTTCTTTTCACTAAATATCCCTGAGTGTTTTATTGTATATTTTTGAGGGTGTAGGTGCAGGTGTTGGGGTGTCTAGAGTAGGGCTACTGGAGCTGGAGTTTCAATCAGTTGTGAGCCATCCAATGCCAGCACTGGGAACCTAACTCAGATATCGTCTGTAACAGTATCAAGGACTCTAAACCTGAAGGCATCTCTCCAGCCCATTTTCGTAAGTGTTTTAATACCATATTAGAGTGTTCTAGCTTTTCACTGCCATCAAAAAATGTTAGAGCATTAATATACAGATTACAGGTTAAAATTTAAGTTCAAAAATAAGCGCAAGAGATTTTTATAACATAATTCAGTCCTGGAATTCATTTTAAGTTTTAAAAATGTCAGAAGAGTCTCCACAATGATATGAACATGTAAGCTGAGGGCAGCAAAAGAGTTCAGCACAGCAGGGGTTAAAGAAACAGCCTTGAGCATCCGGGGCACTGTGCATGTGTGCACGTAACAACATGCCCCAGAGGGATGGAACGGTTCACCAAGGCCAGTTGCTGGCTAAGGATTTAAGGATGACATAAATAGAGAGACAGTGCACACAAGTCCTCTGCAGTGTGCTGGATGATTTCTTTATGAACAGTTGCTGAGGACCAGACTCAGCTTGGTCAGGGAGGGATGTTTGGGAGTGGTGGATGAAGGATCCAAAGTCAAGGGATGGATGCCAGCTGACAGCTCCGTGTTCTGCTCAAGATAGTTTGCTTTTACAGACGAAAACCCAGACTTTCATTTTGGGTAAGCCTCGTCCTTAGGAATTGCATATCAATTCAATCAGTTACTCCGTGTTCCCTTTTGATTATCCTATAAATCAGCATTTTGTGATCTTAGCCCCTTGATTCTAAAGGCAGAGTCACATGAACAAAGCTGCCAAATTCTGCTACTTGCTGAAGCTAAATCATGGCCCTCATTGTTCTATCACATTATCACCAACTTTCTGTTTTCCAGCTCCTTCACTGCCTAAGCTTGGCTGTCCTGGAACTTGCTCTGTAGACAGACCTTGAACTCAGAGATCTGTATACTCTGTCTCCTGGATGCTGAGATTAAAGCTGTGAACCACGACACCTGGACATACACTTTTCTTCACCTAGAACTCGCTCCGTCCCAGACTGGACTTCAACTCAGAAATCTGCTTGCCTTTGTCTCCTGGAATTAAAGGTGTGTACCACCATGTCTGGGTCTAAGATCTTCATGACCACTATTTCTCAAGATCTGGATCAAAAGCCTGTGACTTTCAGCCTCAAGATCTGAATCACAAGTTTGCCCATCACTTCTGGACTACAGTTCATTCCAGATTATAAGCCCAAACTACTCTTTGTTCAACTGCAAACACAAACATTAAGCTTAGCTGGGTGGAATCCAGCCCTGAGAATACCACTCCCTAAATCTCTTTATCTTCTTCCTTAGTGTCTTTCTGATAAAACTATCTCATTAGTGCAGGGGCCTCTCTTCTTTCAGGACTGTGAAGCCCCTGATTCCATTCACATGGCTTCTTTATAATTTGTATAGTTGAGAAATCCTGTAAAGAACAGTTTTTACATTGATTTATTCTTGAATTCCTGTCTTCAGAGTTCTTCCCAGGGCCTTAAGAGTTGTACTAAAGGTCACAAATTTACCATTTTGCTGAGGAACACCAGACACATTCTTGCTTACTGGATTATTATGGAGTCATTAATTTAAGCAAGGAGAACATTCCTTGATAACATTGGCAGGGATAACATTTCTAGAAGGAAGAACATTAGGTAAAATATATGCATTATTATACAAACAAGCTTTATGCCTATAGCAACTATCAGCACCAAGGAGACCCAGCTCTGCACCAGGGATGGAACTATGTCATGCCATCCCTTCCACAGTCATGTTGGACCCAGCATACAGTGACTAAAAAGAGAAAAAAAATTAGAAAATGACAAAGACCCATGTGCTGTTCACCCTCAGTCATTAGACTCTCATCAAGATCTGCCAGCCAAGGCCAGGCAAAACAACCAAATGTGTTAAGAGCAAACCATAAGGCTGTGCTAGAGCTGTGGGGAAGAGGATCTGGGGGAATCAGAGGCAATCAACTCAAAGTGGTATACCTGTCATGACAGTTACCAGATGTTGGATGTCAGAGTCCAGGAGAAGTCATCTCACAAGCTGAAAAACTAGATCATCTCATGCAGGAGAGGGACTGACTGGGGGTATCAAACAATGGAAGAGTGCTTTAAACCCAGTGTATCAGCTTCACTTTGTGCTTTTTCTGTGTTTATATTTGTGTCTCTTCAGTGTCTCAATTTTCCCATTTTGAGTCAACTGATGGCTTACCAATAATGACAACTCAGGGAAAAGAAGCAAACCTGTATTCTGCTGAGGTAAGCCATTTTCACCATGATTGACATCTACCCTAGAACAGTCCTCCTTCTAATTGATGCATTATCTAGGCTCAAAAAAAGTAACCCTACTGCAACTTAGGATGCCAAGGCAGATTGATACCCACTGGAGGCCTTCCCTTCTCTGAGGGGAAAGGGAGTGGGGAAGGAGTATGGGCTGTGTGAGGGAGAGACTGGGAAGAGAAGAAGGGGAAGCTGTGATTGGGATGTAAAGTAAATAAATTCATTAATAAACATAGATTAAAACGGGGCTGTTGAGATGGCTCAGGGGTTAAGAGCACTGACTGCTCTTCCAGGGGTCCTGAGTTCAATTTCCAGCAACCACATGGTGGCTCACAACCATCTGTAATGGTATTTGATGCCCTCTTCTGGTGTGTCTGAAGACAGCCACAGTGTACTCTAGATTAAAATAAATAAATCTTTTTTAAAGATTAAAAAAAGAAAAAAGAAAAATCTTCTCTCTCTACCAACCTAACCAGAGCTAGTTTAAAGTTTCCTGTGCAGCAAAAATTAGGAGTTCACATTGGGTTTTCATTTCATAGGGAGACACAATTCAGGCGTAAAAATGTGCAACTTTCTGTAGAATGAAGAATTAATGCAATGCACACAGCAATCAGTCGATGCAAAGTCAACAGTGTGTGCTAAGAAAAATCAGTAAATACCCTTGACAACAAGAACTGGTATCTTTTCAAATATTAAGATTGGCAATTAAATGGAAACCTGGGAACTCCTAGGGCCAGGGTTGAAAATAATAAGGAAATGAAATGAAGAAATGATTGTTCACACTTTAGTGTAGGATACTTATGAGTAGCAATGGAAAGAGTGAGAAAAGATAACCTCTTGCTTAACAAAAGCAGATCATTCAATCTCAGGCCGACTTTGGGGTGTGCCAGTTTGCTTCAAATTTCTTACTCCCAGAGCCTCCTTTTATAAACCATGAAAGGGGTGGTGACATCAAATAGTTCTGTCCCATCTAACAAAGCTACAGGCTATGAAAATATGACCTAAAGTCCCATTGTTGTGTATTTACCCCAGAGATTCCAAATGTTTACATAAAAACCTATACATTAATGCTCATAGCAGCTTGATTCAAAATACCTCTACACTGGAAGCAACCTGGATGTCCTTCAGTGACAAGCACTGTGTAACGTCACCCAGTGATTTACAAAAAATAAGCGAACCACTAAGATGCTCAAGAACAACCTGGGCAACTCTCTCCAGAAATTTATCCTGCAGGAAAATAAATCCCCAAATTCAACAAACAGCATGATTTCTTTTCTATAATATGCCTTACGTGACATAATGACAGAGGTGAAGACCTGTGCAGTAGTTGTCAGGGATTAGGGATGGCCAGGAAGTAGCTGTGGTTATAGAAAGTGTAATAGGAAGGATCATGTGCTTATGAGAATTATGAGGCTGATTACACATCTGCCTATGGCACAGCAGCATAGAACTATATACAACACATACAAACATACACATATACAAACATACACAGACATGCACAACCATGCATATACAGTACACATATGCTCAATTTCACTTCCTCGGGTTTCATATTTTACCACAATTACGCAAAATGTTGGTAGAGGAAATACCAACCCACCCCCCTCCTTACCCCAAACTATTGTTTATGGTTTACTGCCTTCCTATGCAATCACAGGCGCTGTAAGTTCAGTTGTGCAGTGCCCTGTCGTACC
Organism: Micromys minutus; assembly: GCF_963924665.1. NCBI lineage: Eukaryota > Metazoa > Chordata > Mammalia > Rodentia > Muridae > Micromys > Micromys minutus. Next base: position 16,894,061 of record NC_137961.1, on the reverse strand, counting down.
ATGCAAATTCATTGACTGCAGATGTCCACTAACTCTGCCTTAGTCTTTCTACCTCTCCTGTGATGTGTGAGCCTAGGGAGATGTCTCTTAATCTATTACTGTTTCAAGATCAAGTTGTGTAAAATGTAGCTCAGCACTTACACTCTGAGATAGAGATTTACACCTGCAGTTTTAGAGTCAAGTAGAGTTACAGTCTGATCCTCTCAGGATGTAAGAGGTACAAAGTGAAGAAAGGGGAATTATTTTTTTACTCCCTATATTTGCATTTGACTGTAATTTTTACTTGATATAGTTCTGTGTGTGTCAAATTTTTAGAGAATAAGTATGTTACTTTTGTTATTTGAAAAAGCAAAAGAATATAAGACCATTTATTTGAAGTCTGTAGACCCTCTAGTGCCAATTTTTATACTATATTATGCAAATCTTTAGCCTCCTCATGAACCCTAAGGTCCAACCATGGATCTCCTGAAGGGTGTGTGCCAGCTGGTCAGAAGCCCTTGCTTTAAAAATCAGGGTACCTGCACACAAGGAGAGAAGTAGGCTCAGGGGACTTATTAAACATGTTTTGTAATCACTTCAGCCCCTATTTGCTATGACTCTCAGTCGTCCTCAAGTGGGAAATAAAGATCCAGTCCTTTATTTCTTTGGAAACGACTGGATGGGACCTCTCCATCGCAGCTTTAGGAGCCACACCAAGGGTGATCTCAACAAACATGAAGGAATATATTAACATATAAATGACTTATTACTCAGAGTACTTAGAACAACATGAGGAGATAAAATGACTCTTTGAGCATGCTTTTACTGGTTATATCCCAGGCACTGGAAACAAGGCCATGGGAAAGCAGGCTTGTTCTCCATCCAGAAACTACTGGAAATGCACCTGGACTGCTTACTGAATAGTCTCTCATCTTGCTCACAAGTACAAAGCGTGTGCAAGTCGTATTGAACCAATACTTCTGGGTATCAATTCTTAAAGAAAATAGAGCCAATGGATATACAAAGGAACTCAAACATTTGGTTGTTTTAAGTAGTATGTTACAGACATTTAACATCAAATCAATCATTCATCTAGACCACATTGAAAATAATAGCAGCTCTGTATCCAGTCTTCTGAACTGAACAGGACCAGGAAAGCTAAATGACTCAATGATGCAGCCAAATGCATTCTCACTGTTCTTTTTAATGGACGCCGCTGTGAAAACTACAGGGGTATATCAGTGGGACTAATAGGAACGAGCCTGGAAGAAGGTACATGAAATACTCAAAATATTAAAATTGAGAAGCAGGATGGCATAGAACACGGACCAATATTAATATCGACTCTTAGCTGACTTGGATCTAGAATCTGCCATCTGGCCACTGTGTGTCCAAGGGTATTTGCCTAAATGTCTGGTGGCTCTATCTCCCCATCTGCAGACCCAGTGTCTGGTAGAGTTCAAGTATGGAATGGATGAATTAGAGCCCTACAGAATGCCTGCAAACGTTTATTAAACATTTCATATTAGCCAAAGTCCTCCTCCAGAGAGTCGGAATCAATAAGATAAATAGAAAAAAATTGAATTTATTATGAAAATGGTGCAGCTCGCTTATAGGACTGGAAATCCAACAGACTGTCATTTGCAAGCCCAGAGAGCCTGGAACCCTGGTGGTAAGCTCAGTCTAAATTAGGAGACCTCTAAGCTATGGAGTCAACGGTGTGAGTTTCAAAAACAGTGATGTCTTAGATGAACAGGCAGACAGACATTCCCGTAGGCCTATTAGTTGTTTTCAGACCTTAAACAGATTGTAACTATTCCTGGTCCCACTGAGGAGGGACATCTACTGATGAACTTGGTCACCTCCTCCCAAACTGCTCAGTACACACACCAAGAAATGGGGGATAAGCCAGAAAACTGAGCGTGGTAACACACACCTTTAATCCTGTTCTTAAGGACGCAGAGCCAAACACTAACCTGGTCTATAGACAAGTTCCAGGACCTTCCCAGATACACAGAGAAACCTTGTCTCCAAAAAAATACCAAAATAAAATAAAATTCCCCATGCCCAGTTTGATGGGACACATGAAATTAACTGTCACACATTTTGCCCTGGGCTGAAGTCAAGCACTGTCATATTTAAAGGAAAATTGTTGGTTTTGGTTCTGACAGAGAGATAAATAAAAATATACCTAAATAAGAAAACATTTCTCCTCTCACCCCCCTCCCTTCTCCTCTCCTTTCTCAGAGCACCAGGGGTAAAGGCAGAGAGGGAAAGCAAGTTCAGGACACAGTGCTAATGTCAGGCCCAGCTGGCTACGGACTTGTATTTGTCCCTTTAGACAGTTACCAAATTAAATTAGAGACTCAGACAACAAGACTCCGACTTCCTTCTGGGGGGTTATGAGACTGCATAAGCAAGCAACGCAGTACCTGTGAGGGGCTCTGGATGAAGAATTGTGACCAGTGCTGGGCTCTCAGAAAAAAACACCATCATTCCTATGAGAGAATAAATGTAGGCATCAGCTACAGAATGACTGCACAGAAAAAGGCCATTAGAAATGCAGCGAAAGCCAAAAGCAGAGAAAAAGGTAGTCAGCCATGACCAATAACTGAGCAAGGAGACATGGCCAGGACATTATGAAATAAAGAAATTATGAAAATATGAGACACCGTTACACATAAAACATATGAGGAATGTTCACTGTGTTTTGCACTTGATAGACCAAACAGTCACATAAACATACCTACCTGTGAAAAATAGTGAAGGATTCTTGTATCTACCCCACAAGAGCCTAAAAATCCAAAAAAAAAATAAAAAAAAACAAATCAGACATAGTTAGTGGTACCTGCCTGTATTCCCAGCACTCGGGCGTCTGAGACAAGTTTTAGGTAGCCTGGACGATATAGTATGTTCAAGTTGATATTATAAAAACATAAAGAAAGGAAGGGAGGGAGGGATGGGTGAAATTATTTGTCTACATTACATAGCCAACAGGGCTGGCATTTGAAGCCCTATCTTTCTGACTTCAGGGCTCATGTTCACCTCCCTAGACCACTGTGACTGGCACAGTAGATGCTTGCTTCCTTTCTGGACACATCAGTAGGCTGTTGTGTGGGCTCGTACAATGGGCAGCCAAAAAGGCGCCCAGAAGTCATGGTGGGGGGATCAGTGTTGGGAAGTAGAATGTGGGGATTTTTCTGGGGGGGGGAGGGGTTCGTGAGGCTGGAGCGAATGATCAATAACAGATCATTTCTACTTGCCAACTCACATGCTCATGTAGCCGTGTTTGTCTGAGGAGCCAGCACAGCAGTTTTTAAAAAGATTCACAAACAGAAGAAAGCTACTGTTCTCTCCAGTAAGCAATATTTCAGCGGCAAAACAGCCTGTGAATGGCTTGCGAGTACAAAGCAGCCAGCGTGTGAATAGCTTTTTACAATATCGCCCGCTCCTCTTCCACTTGGGAAGGAAGCACAAAGCCGCCGTAAGCAGATACTGACAGAGCACAGATGCAGGCGCGGATGTCAGCTTAATGCTGTCCCACCCTCCCCAAAATCCCAAAGTACTGCGCCTGCATAAATCTTATATTTTATGAATCACTGCCATTACAGCAACCTCACACTGGAAATGTGTGCCTTTGATATGAATGGGTCTTTCTATAATGGTTTCCTTTCTCTCCGATAGTCATTTATACTTGACTGTGTATCACATGCAAACAGGGCTTCGCTTCCTCCGTTGCCCAAATGGCAGCCTGTGCTCACTGCAGCTAAACTTCTAAATGCAGTCTAAGTGTAATCCAAAGGGACCGAATCCATGTGGTCCTCCATTGCTGTCCTGTGAACATCCAGCCAGAGACTCAACACTTCTGCTTCCATTTCTCATCCACAGCGGTTTTCCAGCGCCAGCAAATACATCCGGCTATACGATTTTGTGCTTCGTAAAAGGTGACCTATACTTTTTTTTTTTTACAAATGCAGTTTCTTTAATGAAAATATTGTAATGTCAGTCCATGCAAAGCAAATGCATATTAATATGCGTTTACATCTGTCTCCTATTAATATTCATGCCTGAATCCACATCCCTACACAAAGCCAATTTTCTGACCATCTGTGTGATGGCTGGTGGATGCAGTGAATAAATTTAATTTGTGAGGAGAGTGATAAATCATGTATCTTCGGTTTTTCACCCGCAATCTTTCCTCTTAGGTGCAAAATGTTTTCATCATAGTTTGGAATATTTAGGTAAATGAAGCCAATTAACCCTTTACCACTCCTACAGACACTGGCAATTTTGTAAAGGTCAAAACACGCGATCCCAATAACTCCAGCCCTTCAGAAAGAAAAAGGAACTGTGGATTTGCTTGCTCATATTTCACTTCCCTGGCTCCTCTGTGAGTTCTAATTCTTTGCAACGATTTTGTCCTTAAAATGTGCTCTCGCTCCTTTCAAAACATTGCACAGATCAAAACAGGAACACCACAAAAAGTCTCTTTCTGAATAGAGTCCTCACTGGCATCAAGTTTATTACCTGAAATGACACACTCAAGAGGAAGGGTTCAAACAGGAAGCAAGGTTCCAAGGAAGGGAAGCAGTTAGTACTTAGACACGAACTTGGTACTTTCTGTTTCAACTCCAGTGAAATATCAACATTTTAGCAGCCACAGAATTTTTGTAGATTTGGGGACCTGTTGGGAATATTGCATTGAATCTTAGAAACTATTGCTTTTAAGGATTTGAGTCAAGTTCTGTTATAAAAACTGGCCAACATAACCCAAAAGGAAGAACAAAACTGAAGATCAACTACCCCGTGATAGAAAGATGCTGACAAACATTGTCACAAAAATGACAGTGTGATCTAATTAGTACTAACCGCTCATCAGAGAGCTAAAGAATTTCTCTGCCTCTCCCAAGAATGCCTACTACAAATTCTAGATGATCGAGCTACTAAATGAATCCAAACTCAAACTTTTAATTTGATTTAGTTTACCTTCTTTGCATGCAAGTGTTTCTGAGGTTGTCAAGAAACACTCATCACTTCAAGTTGCATAAACCATAACTTCCAGGCCAGGGAAGAAATGAATTGGAACCTATTGTTCTCACTTCCCGTCTGCTCAAGTTTCTACCGCTGTAATGGCACCAGCTGAGTGACAATGTCCAGTGCAAATCTCTGGGCTGTCACTGCCAAGGACACACAGTCTGTGAGCACAGGGATGCTTATACACATAGCAACACTGGGGAACTTCAACCCAAATAAGTTCAGTTATTTACTGAACACTGCTACTGACAAAGACCCATCCTCAGAAAGATATGATCGGGCCATACTGACCTCAGAAACATTACCAGCTACTCAGTTTTGTGAACAGATTCTCCCACAAGGAACTTCTCAGCCTTTGGGTTGGTTCGGGATAACTACATGCTTAGTGCCAGGGATGTAATTACAAATTGATGATTCTCACGGCCTCTGATAACAAGGAACCTCTCCAAGAGGAAGTTAGGATCAATATTTAGGGCTAGAGTGGTTAAGATGAGAGAAAGAGAGAAGTCCTACCAGATGAGAGATGTTTTAGAAGGCTCAGAGCAAAGTATTTAATGGGAAAGGATAGTAAAAATTTCGGGGTGGAACTCACTGCTTGTAGCTGTACATTGAGGCCCCAACTAACAAGACTGAAAAGAAATTCATGTGGGACCATGCACACATAGGTATTAAATCACAATTAATTACAAAATCAAAAAATATGGGTGTGTATTTTTCAGGGTGTGTGCATGTGAATACAGATGTCCTCAAAGGCCAAAGGTATCAGAGCCCGTATTGCTAAATTTATCCCTTGTGAGCCACCCAGCCTGGGTGCTGGGAACTGAGGTTGGGTCATCTACATAAGCAATATATCCTCTTTACCACAGAAGCATCTTTCCAGACCCAAGTTCATTTCCTTAAATAAAAAAGGAAAAAGAAAAAGAGAAGGCCAGATGTGAGCCTCAAAATCTATAGGAAAAAAATCAAAAATACTATTTGGTTTTCTGTGTATATAGATAGTACTATTTCGCTTTTTTAATAGAAAGAAACAGTGCTCTTTAATTTGCGATACTAAAATATAACTTTTAGAGAAAGTTTACTCTAAAAAATGCTTTACTGTTAGGAATTAATTCTGTCCTTATATAACACAATATTTTTGTTAGAACAGTCTGAAATGTAATTCAAAATAAGTAGAAGAACATGAAAAATACCAACATAGAAGTGACAATTTAAAGAGACAGAAATGGTTTTGTGGCTTCACCTTTATACATCACATAATATAGATCACATTATCATCCTGGGCCATTTAAAGATACATAAATATGTCTCAATCTAAATGAATAAACAGTGCTTGTTCCTCATCAAAGGAGATTCTTTTTGAAATAGATGAAGGCAATTACAGCGGCCCACAACTGGTCAAAATGTAGTCATGAGAACACCAGCCTCATCCATTACATCTACAACTTGTTCTGTATGCCAAATGTTTGAGAAAAATCATTCAGCGGCCTGAAAGACTGTAAGAACCTGAAGGCCAGAGTGTCTAAGATTAGATAGTGTTCTTGAGATGTGCCAGAGAAGCTGTTAGGCAATCTGCACTACGATTGCCTAAACAAGACCCACATCATAACATCAGTTAGCATCCCAACATGGGCAGGAGCAAGGTCCTGTGTCTCTATCCTTGTATCAAGAGCTAAATGGGTGCTGAGGGAAGGACTAGCAGTTTTCTCCAGGTTCAAGTTCTCTGATGGATCATTCATTCCCAAGGGACCAGTTCTAAACATATGTGCACATATGAGCATCACCAAATGGTCTTAGTAGTTTGATGTGTGTGTGTGTGTGTGTGTGTGTGTGTGTGTGTGTGTGTAAAAGAAATTAAAATAATTTTTAAAAAGAGGGAAAAGGTCATGAATTTGAGAGGGAGCTGAGGGTGAGATGAGACAAGTTGGAAGTAGAAGAAGGAGGGGCAGAAATGGTGTAAATCAATCCTCATGTACGAAATCTTCAATACATAAACATTTAAGTTTAAAGAGAGAATACTAATATAAGTAATGATGTATCCTTTAACAAACAAATAAATATAGCCGTTCACATAGATATGCATGGATTAGATTTAGTGAATATGACAAGCAAGCACGTTAAGGTTGAAAAAAAAATCTAGAAGGCATAGAAATCAGTAAGATAAAAATCAATTTGAACTTTGACCAGAAGTACTTCTGTTTAGAGACTGAAGAGATTAAAACGCAGCTCGTGATATAAATTCAATCTGATAACTCTGTGTTCTCAAATATGTGGTCCTGAGGTCAATGTTTGTAAAAGTCTCTTTTAGGCCTTAAATTTAAAATAAAACTATGTCTAAGCAATTTCATTCAAGCAAAAGAAGCACTATCTAAGTTGGAAAGAGGTAGGAAAAACCATAATAGATCACCCAAGTCCTATACCTCAGAGAGTTACCATAAAATATATAAGCATTAAATAATCCAGCAGGAGCAAAAGATACTGCTTTCATTAGATTGCTCTGGACTGCACACCATATACTTAACTGTTATTTAGTATAATATTGATACTTGTTTATCCTCACTCCTACCTATTTCCCAGGGATACTGTAAGGATTAGTGGTATAACATTTCTTAAGACTTCTGGCCCATAGGATAAAATATACACCATAAAATCAAGGTAATAGTAATAATAGTCATCACCATAACTGCAGTAACTGCTCATGCATTTTCAAACGTGGGCTGTGTGGTGATGGAAAAGGAAATTAGGCTGCAAGCTAAAGCGTGGGCTTATCAGCTGCCTGGAACACAAAGACTTATCATGGGGTGATAGTGATGCTTTCTGCCATTTGTCAGTGTCTAGAGTGGGCTCTGAGTTGCTGCCATTTGTAACACCTGGTGGGCTGCTGATGTCTCTGCTCCAAGGCCATGCTTGGAGTGGCCAGACGCCCTGCTTGCTCATAGTCAAACCTAAAATATATGTCATTGGTTGACCAAAGACTTCGGGAATTATCTGAATGCATCTTAACAAATCTGTCACTACCCCTGCCTGTTTGTGTGACCTTTACTCTTGTTGTTTCTGATGGTGTCTATTCCCATTGTCCAATCTGAGACCTAGATGAAAAGAATTTCTCTCATTATGGCCCTATTCCACCTATGCTAATATTAGACTTAAATTCTTCAAGAGCAATAATTTGCGATTTAGACTCAGGAATGTTTATTTCGGAATTCTTTGTAAGATCATAAAGTAGATAAATATATGCAGTAAAATATCTAATAATATGAACTGTGTTTCTGATTCAATACTGGATTAAAAGGAAAATTGAGGCTGGAAGGTAGCTTAATAATAAATAAAATAAAGTGCCTCAATAAATTGAGAATGTGAGTTCTATCCCCATAATCCATAGAAATGCTGGTCCTTCACAGATCAGTGTCTCCCTCATCAAAGAAGCTTCTTCTTGCAGTAGAGGGGAATCAACACAGTATGTACAGCATACACTTTGGAGAGCTCAGACCCAACTGGGATGTCTTCATCAAATCTCTCCCTCAAGGCTCACAGAACTATGCAGAAGAAGGAGGATACAGAAAAAAACAAGAGGAGATGGGTGACTCCAAAGGAAATATGTTGTATTCCATACACAACAATACTGACATAAAACATGAGCTGGCCAAGACTGTGGAAGCATGCACAAGACCTTCACAGTGCCTCGGGGTCCTGGTGCTCAGATGGGCAAGTGAACATGGGCTTGCACCCCTAACCAAGAATCTCTCTGCAACTGATACACTCTAGAAGACACAAAACTGGTTTCACCAGTGTAGTCTCACTGGGTAGACTTCAAGGTGGACTCCATTCTACTAGGAATAGTCGGCCAAAACAAAACAAACCCAATGGTACTTGTGTAGACTTTTATCTCAAATTGCCTTGCTTGAACATTTTTTGTCTTATTAGTCTTTGATATTTGAACTAGAGGACTTATGCTCCGAAGAGTCTAGCTTTCCTGTAGTTTGCAAGCTCTTGGGTCAGCCTGAGTCTGTTCTCACTGGTGTAACAGAGCACCGCAGATAGTAATTCATGAAGAAAAGACATTTATTTGCACATCAGAGTTCTGAAGGCCAGGAAGGCCAACATCAAGGTGCTAACATCTGGTAGGCCCTTATTATTGTGCTATGACTTAGCACAGAATAACCTGTGGTGTGTGAGGGGGAGAAGGAATTACAAATTAAGCCCTTTCATAACTAATCCATTTTCATAATGCTAAACTAACCAAAGTGACTTTATTTTGTTTTCGTTTTAGCTAACTCCAGATCATACGTTTCCCAACTGCTCCCCAGCCCCAGACAACCATGACATGCTCACGAAGCTGCACCTGCACTTTTAGGAGACCTATTTTTTATAATATTAAAACTGTTTAAATCAACTGAAGTAAAACATGTGAACCTTCTGTTATCTGGTCTGCCCCTGCTAGGATGTCATTGATGCCTTGATTCAGGGGCAAAAGTCCTTTCTGTCATGAGCCTAAACATGGTACATTGTCCCTCAAATGTCAAAGGTCATCCACTGAGTCCTTGCACAGGGCCAAGTGAAAGGTTGATGGTTTTAATCTGTTTACTAGGCAAAAGTGACCTCTAAGTTCTTAGTCAACTATGAACCTCATGACTCATCCCTCAGAGATATGTCTGTATCAAAGGCAATACTGGTCTAATAAAACATTATTTTATTGCTACCTGATTCTACGATTGGTCATTTTTAAGAGTTAATTAAAGACAGGTGCCCTGCATTGAATCTGTTTGTTCAAGCTTTCTCTCTGTCTCAAGAGTACATGTCTTCTATTTCATGCTTAAGGATTGGGAGGACTACACTCAAGGAGAGATGTGTAGTGATCTTAGAGAAAGTTCTTAAGAGATGAGGATCTGGGTTTCTGTCAAGAAGGGAGGTAAGAGACAAAAGCTTCTAAAGGCTTGCTCAATACCAAGTGGCCAGCTCTAAAAACATGTACATATAAGCAGTACCAAATGGGCTCAGCAGATTGCACATATATGTTTATTTTTATTTTCACATGCACATACATTTACACACCTACATACTCTCACAAATAACAACAAAAACCCTATGAATTTGAGAGGAACCAGGATAGGAGAGTAGGAGGTTTGAAAGGAAAGAGGGGGGTTGGTGAGTGTTTTTTCCAAGAGAGAGGAGATTTGCCCAACAAACAGTGGTGTCTTGTCATACAGCTGAAGTTTCCAAGTGACAGCAATCTATGGTAATCTCTGTCTAGTTCAGGCCCCCAATCTCCCTCTATGCAAGGAGTCCTCCCAGGAAGACAGGAAAGAATATCTGTGACAGAGCTGTCTGTCTGCATTTTCTGTAAACCTAATTTTGCAAAAGGGCAGTTTCCCAGAGCCACCTCCATTTCTGCAGAAGTCTGTTGTTTCTCTGAATAACTAGAAAAGCCAAGCTCATGGTGAGGTAGTTCACTCCCTGTGATGTCATCCTCTTCTCACTCTTCCCTCCAGCTCATACCCACACTGGTGTGGGGTGTCTTCCACCCTCCCATTAAGCTGTCACCAGTGTGCAAAGGTGCGAGGCAGAGCAGGGAAGTGACAGGAAAATTCAGCACAGAAAACAGTGAGACAACAATTAACAGAATTTCTTCCCATAACAGACCACCAGCCCCTGACTCCTGAAATCTGACCCCCTCACCAGAGTGTCCCAAGGTCACTGTGGAGGAAGGGAGAAATTATTAATTAAATTTACAATTAAAAAATTAAATTAAATTAAAAATAATAAAAATGATTAAAACACGAAGTTTCAGAGGATCTTGAATCTTCTCAATCTTGGCATGGAATTAGATTCTGTCGTTCTAGCTGTCTTTCTCAAGAGCCATCAAAATTCAGTTAATCCAAGATTCAGTGTGCCTTCTTGTTGTTATTTCTTCTGTTTATCTAAACTGCACTTTCTTCATATGACATCGGACTCATTCTGTTTCTCATCCTTCTTATCCTAAAGGGGAACATGCTAAAGAAGGAGGGAACCACTGTCTTGTTGTGCCCACCCCTCCCCCAGCCTACAGCATGGCCAAACATTTCCAGGTTCTCACCCTTTCTGATTGATTCAACCTTTACTCCTCCTCTCCCTACTAGATTATAAACTCTTTAAGCCTGGTGCCCGCCATTCCATGTCTTTCTTTGAACTCCCAAAAGGTAGTCCCAGACATGGAAAGTCTATGGGTCATAGACTTACTGACTAAATCCCATGATCAACACTTACTAATCAGTTTTTCTTTCTTCATTACTGGCCTCAGCTGTGTCATGTACATGTCATGACAAAGACACTGTATGTTTACGTTGGACTAAAATAAAAGTTAGGAAGAGCCTTTAGCATCGTCTGGGCATTTTCAACTGTACAGGTCCATGCCCTTGTGCTAATAAATGACTCAAACACTGCTTCCCGGGCTGAGCATGATTATCAGCTGAGCATAATATCCAAGCTTATTCCTTACTCACTCAGATACCCTAAGTATTCTTGAACTTTAGCAATTATCAAAGCTATCTATTGCTGTGGTTTGTGGATATACTGAAATAGGGGAACACTAGCTTCTGAGCTATACAAGCCCAGGTATAAGACACCTAAACACAAGGTGATCTCTGAAGCCTGCTTGGCTCCCTGCCTCCCTTCCATCTCAATTTTGAGCCCTAAATCTACTTAAAGCTTTTCTTTAAACCCTCTTCCTGCTCCAGATGCTGGCACCAAGCTTGCCTTTCTGCCTATGTCAGAAGCATTCAGAACCATGGGGCCCAAGCCTGCACACTTGGTAAAATGGCATTCTAGCTTCTGGGTTCATGCTGATGTTGGCACCTTATTTCCCTGATAAATGGAGTTTTGCCTTGCAGCAACAGTAGTATCTGCCTAGAGAAAAGTCATATAGGATTTTTATCTCCAAACACCAAGATTTTTATACCTGGCAGTTAGGATCCATGCAGTGTCTATTACATTGCACAAGTCCAAGGGGTGTCGCTGGTTTGAACATTCTGTTGACACCTGTATCTGTTGACACAGCATTCTGCTCCACTGTAGACAGTTTGTAATGTTTAACCCTTGGGTCTGTGTTACCCGACCCTTTTTACATCATGACACATTGAAAACAGCACTTAATGGTTGAACCATTCCTAGGCAGAGGCAGAAATTCAAAGCTTTGTTCTGTTTTGCTGGGTTTTCTAGTGCTGGTAGAAGCACCATGACCAAAAGCAACTTGGGAAGGAAAGGATTTATTTTATCTTATGAATCTGACACCACTGTCATCACTGGGGGAAGTAAGGGCCAAAACTCAGATTGGGACACTGGAGGCAGGAATAAAGCAGAGATCATGGAGTATCAAGACTTAGGAACTAGTTCACAGTTTCCTTTAATAAACAACCCAAGACCACCTTCTCAAGGGTGGCATCCCTTCTTTACTTATAGGCCAATCTGATGGGGGATTATGTTTCCTTTTCCTAGATGGCTCTAGCATGTGACAATTCAACAAAAACTAACCAGCAAGAGCTTCCAGCTCTTTCTGATCGTTTTTTTTAACTACTCTTAAGCTGTGGGTACCACTGTACCCTTTCCATGACCTGTCTGTAGCCTGGTCTTTGGGCTGTTTAGAAGACCTTGTTGGCTTCCAGTCTGGAGCCATTAGAGGCCAACTTTATATTTTCAGGCCTTCCTCTCAATAGGCTTCCTATGTTTTGTTTTATGATGAGATCTATGAACACAAAGAAAGGTAGAAGAAGTGTGGGGTGTGAAATGAGGAGTTGAGCTTTAATCTGAATTGGCTAGTCAGAAAGTTTTCCAATTGAGAAGAAAGAGATTTGGGGTTAGAGTTTAGCACCTGGAAAGTGAGCTTCATCTTTTTTCCTCCTCCTTCTTTATAAACACACTTATTATTATATTGTGCACCTATAGATAATGTTAGCTGTTCTTGATACTTTTTCTGTGCCAGGCAACTCGCCCAAGGATTGCCTCCCTGACTCAACATGTCATCTTTGAGGCGGAAATTACTATTCTCATTTTATAAATGAGAAAACCAAGGCTTGAGTTAAGGGACTGACTTAAGGTAGTGCTGGCTAGTATTCAAACTCAGCTCTGTACAACTCTGAATTCCATGAGTGAAAGAAATCACATGAAGAGCACAGCACATATATCTTCCTCCACACATTTAGTTCGTAAGAGATGCCTTGCTTGTTTCTCTTTCTTAAATCAAATTACATATGACTTCAGGCACATTTTACATAACAGGATTTTCATCTCTGTTTGCTACTGGATGTCCTCTCTAAAGGGAGACATAACTCCATGGAACTCTCTTACATTCACTTCACCATATGAGCAGAGGTGTTGACTATTCTTACCTACTCTTTGTTCTAGACTGATGTACAGAATTCAGGGTCCTAGAGCTCAGGCAGCCTTTCTGTCATACAACCCACCGAATGTCTGTGTATCATCTGGCCCTCTTCACATCAACTCACATACACTGTAGCACAGAAACTGAGGCAGCCTGGCTACTTCTATGGCTGTGACTAATGCATTGCTCTTTGTTTCTTATATCTATCTGCTCAGTCCATGAAAGCATATTGAACTGTCAACTCTCAGATAAGGAAAAGGCTCAAACCTTTTAGAGTTCTCAAATTTTTACTTTCCTAGTATTTCACAGAGACCTGGGTACCTCAAAAGCAGGCAGGTCTACACTATCCCATTTGTGATCATAACTGGTTCTTTTCGGTTCAAGTCCACTTTGCTTGTAGAGGGATGTTGATCCCGGGTATAGACAATGGAATCTTTATCGGCAGAACCTATGTTGGCAATCCAGTCCCCCATATTAGTACTGCCTCCAAAGTCCTGCCAAGCATGGATCCACTGTGAAAGAACAGAGTGTAACCATTGACCACTCCAAGATTTTGCTACGCGTGGTGGATATTTTCTCTCCCTTTGTCTTCTTATTTCTCTGCTGATTTTCAGAGCACTTCCATTAGACACTTCAAAGAGCTCAGCCTTTCTTTAAAAATAGGAAGAAGAGCTCCTTTCTGAGGCAAACTTCCCCTGAGGCAAGTGGACCCAGCAATGTCTATCTTCCCACTATATACAGCAAAAGCCAAACACAGATCCTAACTCAATAAATCACCCTGCCATATCAGCCAGCTCCCAGTGAGATCAATTGTGGTGAACTTGGCCTGCCAGTGACATCTTTCTAACCTTTGTGTAGGTTTAGTTTAAAGTATAAGTAGAAAAAAAAATCGTTTCTTCCCCATTCCCCAATTACATTGAACTAAGTACAAAAGATTTCTTAGCTCACTCTCTTTCTCTCTCTCTCTCCCTCCCACCCTCCCTCCCTCCAACCATATCTCTCTCTCTCTCTCTCTCTCTCTCTCTCTCTCTCTCTCTCTCTCTCTCTCTCTCTCTCTCTCTCTCTCTCTCTCTCTCTCTCTCTCTCTCTCTCTCTCTCTCTCCTCTCTCCTCCCTCCCTCCCTCCCTCTCTCTCTCTCTCTCTCTCTCTCTCTCTCTCTCTCTCTCTCTCTCTCCTGGTCCACTAAACTAAACAAAGAGTAACAACAAAGGCCACTATCTGAAGAAGCACACAAAATAGTTAAAACAGTGGTCTAACCCCAGCCCACTCTCTCTCTCTTCTGCTCTGAATATATCCCATCTCCCTGCCCAGCTGTACTCAGAAAAGTTGTATGCTGGAGAAGTGAGCTGAAAGAAAATGTAAATCCTTTTATAGTAAAGAAGGATTGTTTATAGTCTGGGTTTTATTTTAGTTACAGACAGTTTGGTCAATGCAAATGGCCCTGTAAGTGTTGATTTTACAAGAATATCAGCTGATGGTTGAAATGGCCATTCTGGCAAGATTTCCTGTAGGTACAACTCATCTCTTCTGGTTTTAAATAAATCCCCAATTCTCATAGTCCCCAAATAGCCCTGGGTACATGTTAGCTTTTGGCTTTAATGACATTTTCTATATCTACCTCCCTTGCAAGGTATAGGCAGTACATAAACCCTTGGGATATAAGCTTGTCTAGTTATAAAGAAATGTAGCTCTAGTTATATTTTCTGAGCTCTCACATAAATAATTACTGCCTTCAAAAGAAGCAATTGAAGCCTCTTTTTTCATCTTTATCCATCTTAGGAATCTTCAAATTGTAAACTTCATCATGCAGGAACAGAGGCTCTCTGGCTGTCTTGCCTAGGACAGTATTTTGTCCATTACAGTGTTATTCAATAAGTATTTGACTGAATAACTGAGTGGTTTTATGAAATAAATTAAATACAATTCCTAAAGACTCAGAAGAATAAAATATCCTTGGTTTAAACCCAAATACTAAAATACTGGTCTTGTAGGTTTCTGTAGAATCTACCTTTAAATAAATTGTTCCCTATGACTTTGCCTTTTCCAGAGAGAAAAAACAGTAAAAATTGGTAAGTGCATAAAATTATCCGCTGTCCAGACCCTGAAAATATTCAAGAAATTCCCTTTAATAAGTGGTGTCGTTCAGGATTTCTCAGCTGGGGCTCCAACGTCTTGAGAATGGAATGGTTCCAAATACTGCATCACTCTAAGCATAATCCCTGCCCCCACCAAGTCATAGGTGCTTTCCAGGTTACCCCAGGTTACCCCAGCCTATATTTAGGAGCCTGTTCTAATGAATGAGATAAATTATGTCTGATGACTCTCCCCAGTCTGGCATGAGCTTCAAAGCTAATCATGGGCAAATCTTTCATTGTTTGTCCTGCCTATTGCTAGAGGATTTATTGCTTATAGTGGCACTAATATTCTTACCTTCAGGACCACCGACCTGTTTGCCATTGTACCATGTTCTTTCCCAATTGGACACCAGGGCTACTCTTCCTCTTCCAACTGATGTGCCCTTCTAATCCCTGCCTAACACATCCCTATTTGTCTTACACAAACCACCATACCATCTAATAGTCATCAGATACAGGCAACTCAAAAATCTGCTCATGTTCAGTACATAATTCTGACATCTCACCCCATCCCTTACTCTGAGACATGACACCTGTTTCTTCCTTGTCCATCTTCTAGTGAAACACGGAACTCTCTCAAGTTAGGAAATTTTGAGGGTGGGGGTTGTCTCAAGATGTACTTGTTCTACAAGAATGAGGACTGGAGTTCAGGTCCCTAGAACCAGTGTAAATAGTAGGTAGGCAGCACTCTCCCTATAATTCCAGGTCTTAGAAGGTAGAGATAAAGGGATCCCCAGAGCAGGCTAGTTAGCTAAACTAGCCAATTATCAATCTCTGACTAACTGAGAGACCTCAATGAATAAAAGTGAAGAGTGAAGAAAATACCTACCATCATCTGGGGGTCTACATACACATACACACATATGTACTATACATAAGTGTGCCTACCAACTATACAAATGTGAGCCCACACACATGCAAACATGCACATACACATAGTGTATGCCACATACAGAGAGAGACAGACAGACAGAGAGACAGAGAGAGAATTGTCTTCTTCATATATCTGCTCCTAGCACTGAGAAGCATATGGACTAGAACGTATTACATGCTGTGGTAAGCTTTGCACACACAACCAATGGAAGGTAATAAATCCCTGGGAGTCTTCTTCTGGTTGTCTGGACTGAGTTCTAGGCGGGCCACAGTGAGAAAATAAATCAACATGAACTCTTTCCTTCTGAAGTGTTCAGTCAATAAAGAACAAGCATTAAGCTATGGTGTAATAAAGAAAGCAGCAGAGGAAAAGGAGTAGGAGAGCAACCATGTCAGGCTTAGGTGTGCATAGGTCTCTCAAGATCAGAACAGTGACATGAATGGGATTAGATGGACAAGGAAGGGTGAGAGGAGAATCCACAAACAAACTCTGCTCCTCTTTTCCTAGATTTATTAATTCATCTGGAATAAAGTTCTGGTATACAAAATGCCTTACTCAAAATACAGGGACCTTGTTTACAATCTACACAACCCTCAGCAAATCACAAATTATCTTTAGTTCCCATTTATGCAAATGTTGATAATGACCTTACATTTGTTAGATCTACTATGAAAGTCTGTAAGTAGGATAAAGCACATAGCTCATAATCTGATACCCCCCAAAAAAAATCTCTAAATAAAGTTCTCTTTATTGTCTTGTCTTATTATTATCTGTACAAGCATGTGTAGGCATGATTTTCATGCACCAGGAACCCTGTTTTACCATGGGATATAGAGGAAATGGAATTTGGGCTCAAGGGAGGCAGGAGATAGGTAAGAACACTCTCCACAGTAATCACTCAAAAGAGGTGGCCTGGGGTGATGTCATTGTTGGTAGGAATACTACCACACACAGGTAAAAAAGCATCTTTGTAGCTATGACAGATGCCTTCCTGATTCTGTTTTCTTAATGCTATCTAATGCCTCTTCCTACTCCAAAGGCTCTGGCTCAGCAACTTCTTCATTCCTCCTCTGCCTTCCTTCCTGTTACCCCTAGTATATATTTTTTCTTCCCTAAACCAGCTTCAGTAGTTGGCATCAAAAGTTCATACTTGTCCTAAATCCCAAATAAAACCTACCCCCTACTCTAAGCCTCTCTAAGCTTCCTGTCAATACTCTTACATAATATTGAACAAGAAGGGCTTGTGAGATTCACTGTATTTTTGTGATTGGGGCTAAAAAGACATAGCTCTTTACATATACATCATGAAGTAAAGGGCAAAATTTGCCTATGATCCTCATTCCCAGAAATTATGAAGAATTCTATCAAAACTAGTCAACAAACTGAGAATGGTGGTACACACCTTTAATCCCAGCACTCAGGAGTCAGAGACCAGTGGATCTCTGTGATTCAAGGTCAGCCTGGTCTACAGAGCAAGTTCCAG
Source organism: Micromys minutus (assembly GCF_963924665.1). Lineage (NCBI taxonomy): Eukaryota > Metazoa > Chordata > Mammalia > Rodentia > Muridae > Micromys > Micromys minutus. The sequence continues at coordinate 16,876,206 of NC_137961.1, read as the reverse complement.
GATAGCTAAGGCTGTTATACAGAGATACTCTGTCTCAAAACAACAAAACCAGAAAATAAAACAAACAAGCACCAAAAACATAACTTGGCCAGCTAATTATGTGGCATCTCTGAGTCATTTTAGTACAGTTAACTTTCCATTCTGTTTGTTACATTAAACTCTCCCATCCACATATATATTTGATCAAGGCTATAGTTCTTTACACACTGTTAGTAGTTCTAAATGACAAAGCACACCACATCCCAAAATCACCTTCTTAATCCATCTTTTCTTCAAACCTCTTCAAGAAGGTCTAGAAGCCTTAACAATGTTACTGTCATTATTTTAAGTCACATAAAACTAACGATTAAAATCATCATAATGCATAGGTTATCAATTGTGCCTTTGCCACAGCTATTTCCTATTTTCAGCCACATAAAATGTTGTGATCCAAAGCCTAGAAGAGATTTAGAAAAGAATTTTCACCCTAATTCATCATGCACATATATACAATTCCTTTGGTTGGCGCCTGCCTTGTTTATGCGCTGGAACATGTTTTATTCATGTCCCTGTGTATAATTGTCCACACTTATGTCACACAATCTATTCAAATGCCTAAACATTATAAATACTCATACAATTTTATCCTAGCTGGGATTACATAGAAATTAGATGTGTCAGGGCTTTGTGTGTTTTGATGATATGACACTAAAATAGTTGAGTCCATGAGTTCAAATTTTGAAGCATATTAATCACTTTGTTACAGTGAAATGCACAGATGCAGTGGAATAATGTCAGTCTACAATTGCACTAGCAAGTTCTATTAGAGATGTGTGTATCCACCCCCCAAAGCCATCTTCATTTTTTTCCATATAAAATGGGTTCTGAGGCGGGAGGGAAAGGCTGAGATCCACTTCGGCATTTTCAAGAATCAGGCTATCTAATGTGGGGCGTTTTATCACATTAGCAATCATATTCAGAGAAGAAGGGTTTTTTTTTTTTTCTTTTCTTTTTAATGTGAAATTTTCAATTCAGCTCAATGGTTATATACAACTACATCAGCGCATTGTGGCAAATATAATCACGTAGGACCAATCACATAGTAATAACCCTTCCACACAACTCCTCTAATTTGATATTGCTGCCCAATTTAAATTACAGAGGAGTTTGGAAGAATACTGTATAGCTGCTTTTGAATATCGAGTATATTTCCTTCTAATTACATTCTGATCACATTTCACAGAAGAAAATACATCTGGCCTACCCGTGGTATGAAATGGCCATTTCCTCGGGGGTGTTTAAAGTGTGTATAAATCTCATCTCCTGCCTGAGAGTTGCACAGATTCTAATACACAGGTCACTTGCATGCTGGTTTTTCTTTGTGGTTTGGGAGCAATGCCTGTGCTCTCTGTGGTGTAATGAGATCATGGGCAGTTTGGCTTACATGCATAAAGCTCTAACACTTTAAAGTAGTCCCTCTGCCCTGTACATTAGGTTTCTGAATTGTCGTCATGTACCACCAGCCTGTCTATTTAAGAAACAAATAAAGGCAATATCATCTTTAGCTTACTCAAACTAAAGAATAAAGTCATGTATATGCACATAGTTATGAGCTACATCAGTGGTATTAAATAAATGCATTATAGGAGCTCTCATTTTTAATGGCTCAATTTTTTTTCCTTTGATTGCCTTCACCAATAAAAATGTAGTCTGTGGAAAAGCACCCTTCTGGATAATCCATTGTCTCATTTTAACTCATCTTTATCAATGAATTCCCCCTGCAGCAATCCCCACTGCCAGCCATTAGCTGTGCACATCTGCCTGCAGTAATGACCACTCCTGTGTACATACCTGACCACCATCTCATTTAGACTTAGCCCATAGGACACTAATGCAATGTCTCCAGGGCCAGCTCAACTCCAGACTGTTGATGCATTATGGTTATCACTTCATTTAGTCTTTGGAAATGGATGAAGAGCACCTGAGGTCACAAATAGGTCAAATACTTATGCTCGGGGTTTACCTGAATCCAGCTTCGAGTATGCACAGGCAGAATGCAGGCCTCATAATAATCCTCAGAATTCTGTTACAGTGCTGCCCAAAGGAAAGCTAGTTTTTATCCTTTTCCTTCCTCTGAGAAAGTACCAAATATCGCATGCATGTCAACATGAAACATGTACTTTCTATCAAGTGTAAAGATCATATACTTTGTTAAAATTTCATATACATCGATCTCTATAATAGTTTTGTTTTAAATTCTTTAAATGCGTCCCATGTTTCGGGGATCATTTAAACAGAGCAATGAGATTTAGAGGTCTGATTTTACACTTGTACAAATGTATTCAGATCCTTGTCTCCCATCCCTGGAACTGGCCTTTCTGTTAGAGCTCAATGAACTGAAGGATGTTTAAGAGATGCTTTTGAAACAGAAGTAAAGACATTTAGACATGGAATATGAGGGACCAGAAAATGAAATAGAGTAAGGTCCCAGCCCAGATGTGCAAAGATCTTGAAAGTCTTTACTCCCAACCTTATGACAAGAAGAGGCTGCATAAATTGAAACCTTACATTTCTGGTTTTATCATGCAACTCAGGTGGGAGGGCAAAATATCTCTGAAATCTGGACAGATGGAGATAGATAAAAAGATACAATCATCCATCAGCAGAAACTGCAGGAAGTCCAACTATGCTCAGGATGAATTACTGGTAAATGGGTGTAGACTAACATAAGTTAGAAATTCCTACAAGAGTCACCGTTTGGAGAGGTTTCCAATGACCTCATTCAATTTTCAAAGTGAGAATAGAAAATATTCTTCTTATCCCTGTCATGGGGAAGAAGAACTACCACTGTGAAAGTCATTTTTTTCTACCCATAACACCCACAGCTTGAGTCCTGTAACCCTGACTAGACACAGTGGGAGAATGAAGAAAAGGTGAACATCTACAGAAGAGCTGGAATCAGGTGGGGATGTGCTGTCTCCAGCAACCTAGGATCTCAAGTGTGTTAGGAACAAAAAAATGAATCACAGTCAGTGATGGACGCAAGCTAATAGCCCTGGAATCTGCTAGAGAACACTCTCTAGAGAAAGGACTGAAGGAGCTGAGAGGGTTTGCAACCCCATGGGAAGAACAAAATTATTAACTAACCAAACCCACCACAGCTCCCAGGGACTAAAACACCAACCAATAAGTTCCCATGGAGAGACCCATGGCTCCAAGTGCATATGCAGCAGAGGATGGCCTTGTCTGGCATCAATGAGAAGAGAGGCCTTTGGTCCAGCAAAGGCTCGTTTTTATTTTAGTGTAGGGAAATGCCAAGGCACTGAGGTAGGAGGAGGAGGTTGGGGGAGGAAGTACCTTCATGGAGGTAATAGAAGTGGTGGGGAGGGGATTGGGGGAAAGGAGATAACATCTAAAATGTAAATATAGAGAATATTCAATTTAAAAAAAAGAAAGAAAGCGCTCTCTTACAGACCAAAGCTCAATCGTTCATTTGCATTGAAGAAACCCACCAGTTTCTACTAAACAGCAGTAACGCCATTTTGTAAGGCCTGCCAGGCACGCATACAAGAGAAACTAGAGTTCCGGGCAAGGTCAGTTTGGGACAAACAAGTTACAACTAAGCCAAACAAGATATCTGTGGTCAGCCATCTGGCGAGAAAATAGGGAACTAAGACAGCCTGACCTTAAGATAAGAAAAACAAGCCAACACTCAGTGGAAAATTCCGAGAACAGGGTGGGTTGGCTCCTGTTTGAACCTGTCCTCATTTAAATGCACCAATGAGAACCCTGTAACCATGCTTCCCGCTTCTGTAACCACGCTTACCGCTCTCTAGCCCTATAAAAACCCACTGCCCCGACCTGTCGGCGCGCCAGTCTTTCGAGCGACTTGGACGCCCCAGGTACCTGTGTATCTGAATAAAGCCTCTTGCCGTTTGCATCCGAAGCCCGGTCTCGCTGATCCTTGGGAGGGTCTCCCTCGGTCGAAAGACTACCACCTCTAGGGGTCTTTCATTTGGGGGCTCGTCCGGGATACGGAGACCCCTGCCCAGGGACCACCGACCCATCTCGGGAGGTAAGCCGGCCGGCCAGATTGTTGTTCGTCCTGTCTGTCGTATGTCCTAGCGCTCGCGTCCGAATCAGTTGGCCACCTTGAATTCTGAATTCTGATTTGGCGGATCCGCGGAGGAGCCGACGGGCTCAGACTCCCGGCCGCAGCCCTGGGAGACGTCTCAGAGGCATCTGGGGTCCGTTTCGTGGCCCAGCCGACTCAGACCCGCGTGGGTCTGTTCGGAGCAGCCCCTTTATCTGAGGGATACGTTGTTTTGGAGCCGAGGGAAAGACCATCTCCTCCGACTCCGTCTGGACTTTTGCTTTCGGTTTTGCGCCGGAGCCGCGCCGCGAAACTCTGTGTTTTAAGTCTTGTCCTGTGTGTCTTGTTGCTCGTATTCTTTGAAACTCGATTTAACATGGGGCAGACCATCACCACCCCTTTGAGCCTTACTTTACAACATTGGAAAGAGGTTCGAGACACCGCTAACAATCTCTCTGTGGAAGTTCGGAAAGGAAAATGGACCACCTATTGTCAGGGTCACTGGCCTCAATTTGATGTGGGTTGGCCGCGGGAAGGGACTTTTGACCTCTCAGTCATTTCCAGGCTTAAGGCTGTCATTATGCATCCTGGACCACACGGGCACCCGGACCAAGTGCCCTACATTGCTACCTGGGAAAAACTGGCTTATGATCCCCCGCCGTGGGTTAAGCCGTTTGTTCCTCCAAGACCTCCTCTCCCGTCCGCCCCCACCTTGCCTCCTCCACTCCAACCCACTCCTGTAGATCCCCCTTCCCGATCCTCTCTTTATCCCGCCCTCACCGATCCTCCCAAGCAGAAACCCCCACCTCAGGTTTTACCTCCAGACGATTCGCCCCTCGTCGATCTTCTTACGGAAGAACCTCCTCCCTACCAAGGACCCCCCGCCGAACCCGACTCCACTGAGGGGTCGCCTCGCCGCCAGGCGTCCGAGGCACCCTCACCGGTGGCGGCCCGCCTGAGGAATAGACGGGAACCAACGGTTCCTCAGGCTGAGGCCCCTTCCTCTTCCGGAGCTTTCCCGCTCCGTTTGGGAGGAAACGGGAGATTACAATATTGGCCCTTCTCGGCCTCTGACCTCTATAACTGGAAAAACAATAACCCCTCTTTCTCTGAAGATCCTTCTAGGCTCTCTGCTCTAATTGAGTCTGTCTTAGCCACCCACCAGCCTACGTGGGACGATTGCCAACAGCTCTTGCAGACGTTGCTGACTTCGGAGGAGCGTCAGCGGGTCCTCCTAGAGGCACGAAAGGAGGTTCGAGGTCAAGACGGCCGCATCACCACCCTTCCCAATGAAATTGATGCCGCCTTTCCCCTAGGTCGCCCAAATTGGGACTTTGAAACCCAAGAAGGTAGGAACCACCTAACTCTCTACCGCCAGTTGCTCATAGCGGGTCTCCAGCGGGCGTCACGACGCCCCACCAATTTGGCTCAGGTAAAGCAAGTCTTGCAGGGACCCGAGGAGACACCCTCAGCATTTTTAGAAAGACTTAAGGAGGCCTACCGGAGGTACACCCCTTACGACCCTGACGACCCGGGGCAAGAGACTGGCCTATCGATGTCCTTCATCTGGCAGTCGGCACCGGACATTAGAAGAAAGTTAGAGCGTCTAGATGGTCTGAGGGAGAGCACCCTCCGGGATTTGTTGAGAGAAGCAGAGAGGATTTTCAATAAGAGAGAGACTCCGGAAGAAAGAGAGGAAAGACTTAAAAAAGAGATAGATGAGAGAGAGAAAGAAAGAGACCGTAAGAGATACAAGGAAATGAGTAAGTTGTTGGCCACCGTAGTGTCAGGGCAGAGACAGGATAGACAGGTAAGGGGACGACGAGGGCCCCCAGTGGACCGGGACCAGTGTGCATACTGCAAAGAGAAGGGACATTGGCTGCGGGATTGTCCGAAGCGACCCCGTGGGCCTCGCAGATCCGAGCCACCGGTCTCCCTCCTGACCCTCGAAGATTAGGGAGGTCAGGGTCAGGAGCCCCCCCCTGAACCCCGGATAACTCTTGATGTGGGGGGGCAGCCCGTTACCTTTCTGGTGGACACGGGAGCCCAGCACTCGGTCCTGACACATGACCCCGGACCGCTGAGTGACAAATCTGCCTGGGTCCAGGGAGCCACCGGAGGAAAAAGGTATCGCTGGACCACAAACCGCAAAGTTCACCTGGCCACTGGGAAGGTGAGTCACTCCTTCCTTCACGTGCCTGAATGTCCCTATCCATTACTGGGGAGAGACCTGTTGACCAAACTTAGAGCACACATACATTTTGAAGAGTCAGGAATACGGGTTACAGGACCCCAGGAACAGCCTCTACATATTCTAACCTTAAGTTTAGAAGACGAGTATAAACTTCATGAATCAGAAAAATCGGCAGACACCCCGACCCCAATTCCAGATAACTGGTTAGTAGATTTCCCTAGTGCCTGGGCCGAAACCGGAGGAATGGGGCTAGCGCATCGACAAGCCCCACTGGTTATCTCCTTGAAGGCATCAGCCACTCCGGTCTCAATTAAGCAATACCCCATGCCCCAGGAGGCACGAGAGGGAATTAAGCCTCACATCAGAAGACTCTTGGATCAGGGGATATTAAAGCCCTGTCGGTCTCCATGGAACACCCCTTTGCTCCCCGTAAAGAAGCCAGGGACAGGGGACTACAGGCCAGTCCAGGACCTTAGAGAAATAAACAAGAGAGTAGAAGACATCCACCCAACCGTGCCTAATCCTTATAACCTCCTGAGCGGGCTATCGCCCTCCTATACCTGGTATACTGTGCTGGATCTAAAAGATGCCTTCTTCTGCTTAAGGCTGCACCCTGATAGCCAGCCCCTATTTGCCTTTGAGTGGAAAGACCCAGAGATAGGTATCTCAGGGCAGCTGACCTGGACGAGACTCCCCCAGGGGTTCAAAAATAGCCCCACCTTGTTTGATGAGGCTTTACACCGAGATCTAGCAGATTTCAGGATCCAACACCCCGAATTGATGCTGTTACAGTATGTAGATGACCTCCTGTTAGCAGCAGCCACTCAAAAAGAATGTCTTGAGGGGACTCGAGCCCTGCTGCAGACCTTAGGAGACCTGGGGTACCGTGCCTCAGCCAAAAAGGCCCAGTTGTGTCGGAGACAGGTCATCTACCTGGGGTACCAGATCAGAGAAGGTCAGAGATGGCTGACCGAGGCCAGAAAAGAGACTGTGATGCAACTTCCCATACCTAAGACCCCTCGGCAACTAAGAGAGTTTTTGGGGACTGCGGGCTTCTGCCGCTTATGGATCCCGGGGTTCGCGGAAATGGCAGCACCGTTGTACCCCCTCACTAAGACAGGAACCTTGTTCGAGTGGGGTCCTGACCAACAAAGGGCCTTCCAAGAAATCAAAAAGGCACTCCTCGCAGCTCCTGCCTTGGGTTTGCCAGATCTAACCAAGCCTTTTGACCTGTTCGTAGACGAGAAGCAAGGCCATGCCAAAGGGGTATTAACTCAGTCATTAGGGCCATGGCGTCGGCCAGTAGCCTATCTCTCCAAAAAGCTAGACCCAGTCGCCGCGGGATGGCCACCATGCCTCAGAATGGTAGCGGCCATTGCTGTCCTGACCAAAGATGCCAGGAAACTGACTCTGGGGCAGCCCCTGACTATACGGGCACCACATGCCGTAGAAGCCTTGATCAAACAACCACCGGATCGATGGCTTTCTAATGCCCGGATGACTCACTATCAGGCCCTGCTCCTAGACGCAGAACGGGTCCAATTCGGGCCCGTGGTAGCCCTAAACCCCGCAACCCTGCTTCCGTTACCAGAGGCTACCGAAAAACATGACTGTCTTGAGATCCTTGCAGAAGCCCATGGGACCAGGCCTGATCTCACGGACCAGCCTCTGCCCGATGCCGACTTCACCTGGTACACGGATGGAAGCAGTTATCTCAAGGATGGAGAGCGCAAAGCTGGGGCAGCAGTGACCTCCGAGGTCGACGTGATTTGGGCAGAGGCTCTGCCTGCAGGAACCTCCGCTCAACGCGCTGAGTTGATCGCCCTCACCCAGGCCCTTCGGATGGCAGAAGGTAAAAAACTCAACGTCTATACCGACAGCCGGTATGCCTTTGCTACTGCCCATATTCATGGAGAAATCTACCGAAGAAGAGGACTATTAACCTCGGAGGGAAAAGAGATTAAAAATAAGACTGAGATCTTAGCTTTGCTCAAAGCCTTGTTCCTCCCGCTAAAACTCAGTATCATGCATTGTTCTGGGCACCAAAAGGGGGATACGCCCCAAGCCCGGGGCAATCGCCGGGCTGATGAGGCAGCCAGGCAAGCAGCCCTGGAAACTCCTGCAGCCATCCTTCCGGTGACGCAGTCTAGCAGACCATTAGAATACTCGAGAGAGGATCAAAAACTCCTAACTCAGATGGGGGCATCCTATGACTCCACTACCAAAAACTGGATTTGGAAGGGTAAGACTGTCATGCCGATGGCATACACCCGCGAAGTGCTGGACTGTTTACATAAATTGACCCATCTCAGTCCGCGAAAGATAAAGATCCTGCTAGATCGAGAGGAGCACGACAAGTACTTGCTGGGGAGAGACTCCATCCTACAGGACGTCACAGACAAATGTAAGGCTTGTGCCCAAGTCAATGCAGGGAAAACACCACTCAGCAAAGGAGTGCGGGTCCGAGGGCACCGCCCAGGGACACACTGGGAAATAGACTTTACTGAGGTTAGACCAGGCCTATATGGATACAAGTATTTACTGGTTTTTGTGGACACCTTCTCTGGATGGGTCGAGGCTTTCCCGACCAAGCTTGAGACAGCCAAAGTGGTGACCAAGAAGCTGCTTGAAGAAATCTTCCCCAGATATGGGATGCCACAGGTACTGGGGACTGATAATGGGCCTGCCTTCGTCTCCCAGGTAAGTCAGCTGGTGGCCAAATTGCTGGGGATTGATTGGAAACTTCATTGTGCCTATAGACCCCAGAGTTCAGGGCAGGTAGAGAGAATGAATAGAACCATTAAGGAGACTTTAACCAAATTGACGCTTGCAACTGGCTCTAGAGATTGGGTGCTCCTACTGCCCCTAGCTTTATACCGAGCCCGGAACACTCCAGGAGCCCACGGGCTCACTCCCTTTGAAATCATGTACGGGGCACCGCCCCCGTTCATAAACTTCTTTAACTCTGACATTTCAAGTTCCACTAATAGTCCCTCTCTCCAAGCTCACTTACAGGCTCTCCAGATTGTACAGAACGAAGTCTGGAGACCTCTAGCAGCGGCTTACAGGGAGCAGCTGGACCAACCAGTGGTACCCCACCAATTCCAGATTGGAGACTCCGTTTGGGTTCGCAGACATCAAACTAAGAATCTAGAACCACGCTGGAAGGGCCCTTACACCGTACTGCTGACCACCCCAACAGCCCTAAAGGTAGACGGGATTGCAGCCTGGGTCCACGCCTCCCACGCCAAGCCGGCACATCTGGACACGGAAACCGGTCCTGAGACATGGAGAGTCCAACGCACTCAAAACCCTCTAAAGATAAGACTTACTCGTGGGCCCCCCTGATCTTCTTCCTTGTTTGGGAAACAGGAGCAATAAGGACGGGCAGCCCACACCAGATTTACAATTTCACATGGGTAGTCAGAAACCAGGCGGGAGACATCATAAACATGAGTTCCTCCACCGGGCCCCAGCCCCATTGGCCAGACCTCGAAGTAGATTTGTGTAAACTAGCCTTAGGGGCCAGCCTTGACTGGGGAACCCCAGACAAATATTGGCCACAAAGCAAACCCGTCGATGCACCTGACCCTAACTTCGACGGGCACTTGGGGGGATGTAATAGTTACACCAAGAGAGCCTCTCTGGCAGATGACACAAGTGGACTCTATGTTTGCCCCGGTCCCCATCGAGACCGCAGCCTAAATCGCAAGTGTGGTTATGCTAATGATTATTATTGTGCAGCTTGGGGCTGTGAAACCACAGGAGATGCCTGGTGGAAACCCACCTCATCCTGGGATTATATAACCCTCCGAAGAAAATACCTCCCCAAGTATTTGCAGAACAAGTTAAAAATTGTTACAGAAGTTCCCAATAAGGCACTGTGTAAAAACGACTGGTGCATCCCCCTGGTGATCGCCTTTACCCCTCAAGGAAAGACTAAAGATTGGACTGGTAGAGGATTTGAATGGGGTCTCCGTTTAAGAGAGTGTACTGGGGGGACCCTAGGGTGTCAAGATCCAGGCCTCACTATGCAAATCCAATTAATAAAAGCACCTGTTACCCGAGCCCAAGCCATCGGACCCAATCTAGTCCTGTCCGACCAGAAGCCCCCCCTCTCAACCTGTCCACGTGCCGCCCCTAGTACTATTCCCCAACAATACAGAGGAGCCCACCTCCGTGCATGCCCACCAGACCCCAGAACCTACCTTGTCTCCTGTACTCCCGGGAACAGGTGATAGGTTGCTCAGTCTGGTGCAAGGAGCTTACCTTGCCCTCAATCTTACTGACCCAGCAAAAACCCGGGAATGCTGGCTATGCCTGGTCTCAAGGCCCCCATACTATGAAGGCGTAGCGATACATGGCAACTACACTAACCATACTAGTGCCCCTTCCAATTGTCTAGACACCCCACAACATAGGCTCACTATATCCGAAGTCTCTGGTCAAGGCCTATGTGTCGGTAAGGTTCCTAAAACTCACCAAGCAGTGTGCAATACCACCTCCCCAGTAGTTAAAGGAAACTACTATTTGGCAGCATCTAATGGCGCTTACTGGGCGTGCGATACAGGCTTGACCCCCTGTATCTCAGCTAATGTGCTAGAGGAGACTTCTGATTTTTGTGTCTTGATTGAACTATGGCCAAGGATCACTTACCACATCTCAGAATTTCTCTACGAGCACTATGAAGGCATAGTTAGACTTAAAAGAGAACCGGTGTCCTTATCTCTAGCCCTGCTACTTGGCGGATTAACAGTGGGAGGTATAGCGGCAGGAGTAGGGACGGGGGCTTCCGCTCTCGCAGCCACTCACCAGTTCAAACAGCTACAGGTGGCCATGCACACTGATATCAAGGCACTAGAAGAATCTGTTAGTGCGCTTGAAAAATCACTTACTTCTTTGTCCGAGGTGGTTTTGCAAAACAGGAGAGGATTAGACATACTGTTCCTGCAAGAGGGGGGATTGTGTGCAGCTCTAAAGGAAGAATGCTGTTTCTATGCAGACCATACCGGACTTGTCCGAGACAGCATGGCAAAACTCAGGGAAAGGCTAAAGCAGAGACAAAAATACTTCGAGTCTGAACAAAGTTGGTTTGAAGGCATTTTTAATAGGTCTCCTTGGCTCACCACTTTAATCTCCTCCATAATGGGACCCTTAATCATATTACTGTTGATCCTGCTCTTTGGGCCGTGTATTCTCAGCCGCTTGGTGCAATTCATGAAGGACAGGCTCTCAGTTATACAGGCTTTAGTCCTAACCCAGCAATATCACAGACTTAAACAGTATGATCCGGAGGTCATAGAATCCACTCCCTGAATAAAAGATTTTATTCAGTATACAGACAGAGGGGGGAATGAAGAAACCCACCAGTTTCTACTAAACAGCAGTAACGCCATTTTGTAAGGCCTGCCAGGCACGCATACAAGAGAAACTAGAGTTCCGGGCAAGGTCAGTTTGGGACAAACAAGTTACAACTAAGCCAAACAAGATATCTGTGGTCAGCCATCTGGCGAGAAAATAGGGAACTAAGACAGCCTGACCTTAAGATAAGAAAAACAAGCCAACACTCAGTGGAAAATTCCGAGAACAGGGTGGGTTGGCTCCTGTTTGAACCTGTCCTCATTTAAATGCACCAATGAGAACCCTGTAACCATGCTTCCCGCTTCTGTAACCACGCTTACCGCTCTCTAGCCCTATAAAAACCCACTGCCCCGACCTGTCGGCGCGCCAGTCTTTCGAGCGACTTGGACGCCCCAGGTACCTGTGTATCTGAATAAAGCCTCTTGCCGTTTGCATCCGAAGCCCGGTCTCGCTGATCCTTGGGAGGGTCTCCCTCGGTCGAAAGACTACCACCTCTAGGGGTCTTTCAGCATAACTTACTTCCTTAGAAATTGTATATCAGTTCAATCATTTTTCCCAGGACCCCTTTTGATCATTCCATGAGTCAGAATTTTATGACTTTGGCCTCTTGACTCTTAGAAATAGAAACTGAAATACAGAGCATATTTAGGGCAAATGACCCAGACAGTAAGTACATTTTTAAAAATATAGAAAGTCCTATGCAGTTCACTGGGCACAGTGCTTATGGTTGCCAAGTCTAGACATCAAGGTTATTTTTATGTGAGAAAGTTTGCTTATACTTTTTATATTTGATTTTGCAATTTACCATGCCCATACAAGCAGCATTGAAGCTCATTTTTATAATTCTTAGCTACCTCAATATGTTCTTTTAATCTTTAAATTTATTGTTGGAAAGTATTAAGCAAGCCCAGAAAGTGGGTCTATCATTAAGCCATCTTTTTTTTTTTTTAAGACAGACAAAAGTCTGTCTCCGACCTTTATTTAAATTGCACATATAACTGCCTCCTTTAGGGAGTATAATATCTGGATCAAATTTAGTTGCAGATGGCTTCCATGGGAGAGACCACCATTTTACCACTACTATTATATAACCATCCATCTGAGTCTTGTTGTTGTTTATTGACTATTCCTTTCTCTTTCGTGACCCAGGGTTTTTTGTTTGTTTGTTTGTTTGTTTGTTTGTTTGTTTTTGCTCTATTGACCAAATCATGTCTCTTTCCTGAATATCTTTCTGATTAAATTGACTCATTATTACATACAGCTGCCTCTGTTCTTTCAGACCCATGAAGTTCCTCATGTTGAATCCTTATATTCTGCATAGTTGAAAAATTCTATAAAGAACAGTTTTTACACAGATTTATGTATTCTTGAACTCGTGTTTTCCAAATTCTTTCCCACAGCCTTAAAGGCTGTCCTGAAGGTCACAATGTCACCATTTTGCTGAGGATCACCAGACACATTCTCTCTTCTCAGAATCATGCCATTTTCGATTATCATGAAGTCATTAATCTGGACAGGGAGACCATCCCCTGAAGGAGCCACATGAAGATAAATATGTATATTATTATACAAACAAGCTTTACATCTACAGAAACCATCAGCACGGGGAATACCAGTGTCCTGTTGTTCTGTTCCTGGGGCAGGAAACCTGTCACTTTGTCTATTCCACTGCCATGCAGGACCCAGCACTGATGAGAGGCCAGTGATTGTAAGTGAGAAGTCTCAGACTGGAGAAGAGGAAGAAACTGCAGTTGTGAGACTTTGCACAAACTAGTCACTCTCTCACTCAGAACCCTGAGGAAAGCTTTGCCATCCCTCTTGAGATTGGCACATATGGAAAAAGAGCTTTGCTAATTCCCCATGGGCCCAAGGCTTTGGCCTTTGCCATGGCTGTATTCATGTCAACAATATACTTTCACTTAGGACTCCACTCACACAAGGCTTCCTCTGCTTCCTTGTCCTGTAATGCAGGCCTATCTCTCATAGGAAAAGACTTCACTTGTGTGCACTTTTAATACTTTATGTTAACTTGTTGGAAAGGGAGTTTTTTTTTCTTATTCTACCAATTTACTGTCTTTCTGTCTCGTATAATGTGGAGAAATTATTTCACAATTAACAAAGAACCGGGCTTCAAGGAAATATAGTGGTAAAGATGGAGCCATGGTTTGCTAGAGATGAAGGTAGAAAAAGATATATGAGCACAGAAAGAGAAGAAACACATGTAAAGACCATAGCCTCAAAATATGTTCTCCAAAGGAGGAGACTTAGTTATAAAAGTATATATATATTACTCCTATAAACATGCCCAAGTGCCATATGAGGTCCAGCATAATAACAGAGATTTTAGATGAAACAAATACAAAACCCAGACTTTGTCTAAGAACCAGTATATAAGAAAGCCTCAAGAACAAAAGCAAGGATAACTAGAAGGCGCTTGAAGAATCTTTTAGCTATAGCTAAAATTAACATTAAACGTGATCTAACTGCTAGACATATTGGCATAAATCCTCTCATTGAAGACCCATTTTCCTACACTCCTACTACTCAATGCAGCATGTACAGCCTTCATTGCAAGACAAACAAAACAGTCTTCTGATAAGAAAAATCCATCACCAGGATGAGATTGAAGAATGGTATTAATGTTGAAATTATGACATGGGAAAATTAAAATAAGTAATGGCATATTAAGAGTTCTAGTGGAAAAAGTAGGCAACATGTAAGATGAGAAATATAAGTAAAAGAACAAAACACTGTGAAATAATCAAAATGAGGGGCTAGAAATGAGAACCATGGAACATAAATGAAGAATATTCTTAACTAACCTAATAGCACACAGTTGAGTCCTACTCTTCAGTTGTAGAGCAAGAGATCCTTGCTTTCATCAAGGTAAGAGACTATACCTGGAGAAACAAGTTTAGAGCAAATATAATGTTTGCCTTATATTTATTTCTTTAGAACTGGGGGTCTGGGTTGAATCTAGGGCTTTGATTGTCTTAAGTGCTCTACTAGACTTTATTCTCAGCCTTCTTTTCCCTTTTTACCTTGAGACATAATCTCAAGTTATCCAGACAGACCTTGATCTTACAGAATGACTGTCTCAGCCTCCTGAATATCAGAGATTATGGCATGCACTACCATCTGAGCATGTCTATGGAGTATTTTCTCAATTTTTAATTGATGAAGAGCTCAGCCCATTGAGGGAAGTGCCATCGGGTAGGAGGGTCTGGGCTATATAAGAAAGGTGGCTGAGCAAGCTGCTAAACAGCATGGCTTCATTGGTTTCTGCCTCAAGCTCTTGTCTTGCATTCCTGCCTTGGCTTCCCTCGGTGATGGACTGGAACCTGTAAAATGAAATGCACCCCTTTCCTCCCAAAGCTGCTTTGGAATGTGTATTTATCACAGCAATTTGAAAGCAAGCTATAACAAATCGAACGGGTAGACTGCAGACCCCTTACAAAACCTTGGCAAGGGCAGGATGCGATGGAGAGAATGTTTTGAATGGAAAGTTGTTTATTACTGATAAAATGGCACTCTTATTATGAAATTTTTGTTCATTTCTGTCATGTTTTGCTCATATCCACATTCTTATTACTTTCTTGGTCCCTTTGCCACATCCAACTGGTGCCCTTTCTATTAGTTCTCCTACTTTACTCTCATCTCTAGATGTTTGAGGTAGGAAGAAGTTTCTAAAGATAGCAGCCTTGTGTGATTCCTAAAGATGGCAGCCTTGTATGATTTCTAAAGATGGCAGCCTTGTGTGATTCCTAAAGATGGCAGCCTTAATGATTTGTACATTAAGCACATAAATGTTTAAATATCTGGGTGGAGAAGAGAGAACACATTCGGTACAGCTACCTGGTGGGACTTGGCCCTTGAGTAAATGTACAAGAACCACCTCAGAAGGAGGGCAAGAGCTCTCCTTCCATCAAAAGAGCTCCTTTGGTCCATAAAAGGGAGAATAAGGCTAAATGACTATGCAGATGCTATTGGCAGCAAGAGACTAAAAGAACCCATTCTGACCAATGGGCCATAAGCACCCACTTCTAAACGCTGCTTATTTTGTACTTGATTTGAACATACCACAAATACATGTTGTTCTATAAACTTCACATAAGAGCTGAGGGTATAGCTCAGTGGATAAAGCAATTGCCATAGAATTTGAGTTTAAATCTCCACCACCCACATGAAAAAAATCAGGCATGATGGTGACTCTATTTGTAATTCCTGAGAATTGCTGGGCATCTAGCCTAGCTCAATTTTGAGCTCCAGATTCAGTGAGAGTCCTTATCTCAGAAAATGAAGTGGAGAGTGACAGAGAAAGACACCTGACCTCCATAGATAGGGGTACTGGCACATGTATCTGTGCACATACATATACCATACAAACACACTCAGATAGGTAGATGATATGATAGATACATACATATATACATACATAGACTGATACATAGATAGACATATAAATAGATGCATAGATACATAAATATATAGATACATAGATAAACAGATACATAATAGTTAAGTAGGTAAATAGGTAGACAGATGTTTCACACACAGGATACTGTCAATATTTAATGTTAAATTCTGTTGTACAATTAGGCAATCTGCACTAGGTCTGAAGAGTGGAAGAAGCCGTGACTAAATAGGGTGAAGTTCTGCATGGATGTGTCTCATTTGACATAGACTCAGACATCAAGGACCCAATGGATCAGACCCATGGCTATGCAAAGCCTCATTTCCTCCTCCTAGGTAAGGCTCAGAGGGATGGAGATCCTTCCTCTGGTCCCCAGTGCAAACATTGACACTATCTGCAAGTACAAGTGTTTAGAGTAATATTGACCAGTGTGTACAGAAGGTAGCAACTAAAGCTGCCTCTACCCAGATGTTTATGTCCTAAGACTGCTCTCCTACAGAGGCCTCCAACCAAGACTAGGCAGCCTTCCCCTGTGTTATAACTAATCAACAGATTAAGTTTCTGGGCTGATACAGTAGAGGGTGCCATCTGACCCCTCTGTGTGTGCAACAATTTTTTATACCCTCAATGTCCCTAGCCAAGGTCAAGTCCCAGCCCTACCAGGCACAGTGACTGGGTGCATGACATGCCCTAGGGTCATTGTGCTTCTTCTAATGCTTACTTTCTCTGTGTTCAAACACTGTTCCACACTTGAGTCTAAGTTAGGTTTATAAAGAAAGCTGGTCTCAAAACCCCAAATTCTTCTTACATAGTTTCTGAACGCTCTAGCTACCCATGTGCACTTTGGACCACTCCTGCATAGTAATATTCATGTGCACCAGCCCCAGATGCCACCACACCCTAATCTAGCTGCTGGCTTGCTCAGCTTCTTCCACAGGCATTATCTCTTTAACTTGACATGCACATGAACAAATCTTGGATGTTCACATCATCCTTAGTTCAAGCCATTCTCTCCTGCATCCCTTACTTATGTGTCACATCTGTAGGCACTCCCTGCAGTGAGTCTACACTGCCCTTGCAGACAAAACCCCAACACGTCTTAGCTGCCAGAGGCAGTCCTGACTTTCTGGCTTAGCTCAGTTGTCACTTCGCTGACAACCAGTCTGTCAGCTGTCCTTTCTCTCTTCCATCAGAATGACTTTGGCTTGCAGCCTCTTCTGTCCTCTTCCGGTTTGCTGCTTCTTAACTGCTCTAGGCTGGGAAGAGTGACAATGGAAGATGTTGAGAACAGAAGATGGACTAGAAATCCGTGAAGATCTTAAAGTGGGGGGAGGGAGCTGGCTTCATGCAGGCACACAGAGTCTCCTAGTCCAATTATTTTATCACATCTAGTTCTTTTCTCGACTGCTCTCTATATGTACTGGAGGTATCACATATGTATAGTCTTTTCTTAAAACACAATCCATTTCAGCTTTGCTTATAACACTGTCGTGATCATCAAAACTACAGTGAAATTACCATTCACTGGTCCTAAAAATTCAGAGAATCTGTCCCGACATATTTTTTCATCCTATATTAGGAAAATATAATTTTAAAATGTATATAAACTGTCACAATTCACAAACTCCTATCCTTCCTAAAGCCTTTGTGTTCAGAAATAGTCTTAATTCACGTGGCACAATACAAACGAATCAGGAGAATTGATGTCCGTCTTCCAGCCATCCCAACTTCCTGAAATTCAGAGAAAAGTTAAGAAGGCAAGAATTCATCCAGTTGACTCCCCGGGAGTGTTCCCTCTACAAGACATAGACAAGCATCTAGCAACAGCTCCATCTGTACCAACGATCCTCATTTCCATTAGAAGCTGCAAATGGCAAAATCAATGGAGAACGATGAAGCTAGAATATAAAAGACCCAAAAACTGCTACAAATCACTGCTCTACCCTGGGAGGCCTAAGCAGAAATTCCTCGGTGAGTTTTCCTGCAAATGCCTCTGCTATTCAATGCTAAGCCCCTCCTGAGGGGTTTGGTTTCCAAGTGGACAAAGAGGCTCTGGTACCTCTTAACCCTCCAGGGAATGAAGATTCTATAAGCTCACTCCCAGCAAGAACCATTTACAGGGGCTACATGGGAAAGTACAGCCACTTCACAGGGGCTACATGGGAAAGTACAGCCACTCTGCTCACAATACCACAGTAGCAAAATCAGCTCCTAAATTAACAGCCAACAGGAGGGTGGGGTCCCATAGTCTGGCAACAAGAAGGGAAAACAGAAAACGATGGCAAGCTGTTTCCACCTGTGCCCTGAGCTGACCCTGTGCTACATACAGCTCTCTATGCCCAGACCCTGCTGGGAGAGAGCTGGTCCTGCAGAAGTGCTGACACAACTAAGAGCACAGGTAAGACAACCACTTCAGCTCTGAGGGACCCGCCCGGAGTTCTCAGGACACGGGAACTGAGTAGCAGTCTGGGAGAGGATCCTGGAGCTGATCCAGGACCAGAGCTCTCTGTACCCAGACTCCACTGATAGAGAGCCAGTCTCACAGGAGTGGTGACACATCTGTGAGCACAGGTGAGATCACCACCTCTTCTCAAATTCATGGCCTAAGAGGAACCCGCCCGGAGCCCTCGGAACTCAGGAATAGAGAAGAAGTCTGTGACAGGATCATTTCAGTTTCCACCTGTGCCTGGAGCTAACCCTGTGCTACAGCTCTCTATACACAGCCATTACTGGGACAAAGCTGGTCCCACAAAAGTGCTGACACACCTGAGAGCACAGATCAGACCGCCACTTCTGCTCTGAGTGGACACCTGGAGCCATCAGGACACAAGGATGGAGAAGCATGTTGTGACACCATCCTTTCAGTTTCTGTCTGTACCCTGTGCTAACTCTGTGCCACAGCTCTCTGTACCCACACCTGGCTGGGAGAGAGCTGGTCCCCCAGTAGAGCTGACACACTGCTTACAGGAGGGTCAAGCCACTGTCAGAATCAGCAAGACCAGGTAACACTGGAAATAAGCAGATAGCGAGAGACAAGTCCAAGAACCTAAACAACAGAAACCAAGGCCACTTGGTATCATCAAAACAGTTCCCCCATGGCAGCAAGTTCTGGATACCCCAGAATCTGATTTAAAATCACAACTCAAGATTATGTTAGAGAACTTTAAGAAGGTCATAAATAGCTCCCTTAAAGAAATAAAGAACAACACAGGTAAGTAGGTAAAAGCACTTAAACACACGCACACAAAAGACACAAAATCCTTTAGATAATTACAGGAAAACAGAAGCAAACAGGTGAAGAAATGGGAAAAAACATCCAAGATTTTAAAAGTGGAAATAGAAACAATAAAGACACCACACAGGGAGACAACCCAGGAGATAGAAAACCTAACAAAGAGACTAGGAGCCATAGATGCAAATATCACCAACAGAATAAAAGAGATAGAAGAGGCTATCTCAGGAGCAGAAGATATCATAGAAATTATTGACAGAATAGTCAAAGAAAATGCAAAATGCAAAAAGTTTAAGAAAGCAAAGATTTCCAAATTAAAGGGCCAGTAAATATCTTAAACAAAATTATAGAAGAAAACTTCCCTAACCTAACAAAAGAGATGCCCATAAACACACAGGAAGCCTACAGAATTTCAAAAAGATTGAACCAGAAAAGAAATTCTTCCTGTCACATAACAGTAAAAACATCAAATGCACAAAACAAGGAAAGAATATTAAAAGCAGCATGGGAAAAGAAGGTAAAGTAACCTATAAAGGCAGACCTATCAGAATCACATCAGACTTCTCAAGAGAGACTATGAAAGCTAGATGATCCTGGGAAAGCCCAGGCTACTATATCCAGCAAAACTCTCAATTAACATAGATGGAGAAACCAAGATATTCCTTGACAAACCAAATTTACACAGTATTTTTCTACAAATCCAGCCCAACAATGGATAATAAATGGAAAACTTCAACACAAGGAGGGAAATTATATCCTAGAAAAAACAAGAAAGTAATCTTCATTCAGCTAACCCAAAAGAAGACAGATACACAAACATAATTCCACCTCTAACAATAGAAACAACAGGAAACAACAATCATTGGTGCCTAATATCTCTCAACATCAATGAACTCAATTCCCCAATAAAAAGACATAGACTACCAGACTGGATACATAAAGAGGACCCAAAATTTTGCTGCATACAGGAAACACATCAAAGTAACAAAGACAGAAACTACCTCAAAGTAAAAGGCTGGAAAACAATTTTTCAAGCAATTGGTCCCAAGAAACAAGTCAGAGTAGCCATTCTAATATCAAATAAAATGGACTTTCAACCAAAAGTTATCAAAAAAGATAAGGAATAACAATTCATACTCGTCAAAGGAAAAAGCCATTAAGACGAAATCTCAGTTCTGAATATCTAGGTTCTAAATGCAAAGGCACCTACATACATAAAAGAAACCATACTGAAGCTCAAAGAAAACATTGCACCTCACATAATAATAGTAGGAGACTATAATACCCCACTCTCATCAATTGACAGATCATGGAAACATAAACTGAACAGAGATACAGTGAAACTAACAGAAGTAATGAACCAAATGTATCTAATAGATAACTATAGAACATTTCATGCTAAAACAAATGAATATACCTTTTCAGCACCTCATGGTACCTTCTCCAAAACTGAGCATATAATCAGTCACAAAAAAGGCCTCAGTACAAGAAGATTGAAATAATGACAGGCATTCTTTCAGATCATTATGGAATAAGACTGGTCTTCAATAACAAAAACAATGACAGAAAGCCCACATACACATGGAAGCTGAAAAATGCTCTACTCAGTGATAACTTTGTCAAGAAAGAAATACAGAAAAAAATTAAAGACTGTTTTAGAATTTAATGAAAATGTATGCAGAACATGCCCAAACTTATGGGATACAATGAAAGCAGTGCTAAGAGGAAAAATCATAGCTCTGAGTGTCTCCAAAAAGAAACTGGATAGAGCATACACTAAGAGAAAAAAAAAAAAAAGCAAACATACCCAGGAAGAGTAGATGGCAGGAAATGATCAAACTCAGAGGTTAAATCAACCACATAGAAACAAAAAAGAACTATACAAAGAATCAACAAAACCAGGAACTAGTTCTTTGAGAAAGTCAACTAAATAAACCCTTAGCCAGACTAACCAGAGGGCACAGAGACAATATTCAAATCAACAAAGTCAGAAATGAAAAGGGAGACATAAAAGAAACTGAAGAAATTCAAATTCAAAAAAATCATCAGATCCTACTACAAAAGCCTATACACAACAAAACTGGAAAATCTGAATGAAATGAACAATTTTCTAGAAAGATGCCAAGTACCAAAGTTAAATCAGGATCAGATAAACCATCCATTTAGTTCTAACACCCCTAAAGAAATAGAAGCAGTCATCAAAAGTCTCCCAAACAAATAAAGCCCAGGACCAGATGGGTTTAGTGAAGAATTCTATCAGACCTTCATAGAAAACCTAATACCAATACTCTCCAAACTATTCCACAAAATGGCAACAGAAGGAACACTACCCAATTTCTTCTGTGAAGCCACAATTAACCTTACACCTAAACTGCATAAAGACCCAACAAAGAAAGATAACTTCAGACCAATTTCCATTATGAATATTGATGCAAAATATTCAATAAATTCCCACAAATGGAATCCAAGAACACTTCAAAATGATCACCCATCATGATCAAATAGGCTTCATCCCAGGCATACAGGGATGGTTTGATATATGGAAATCTATCAATGTAATCCACTATATAAACAAACAAACAAAACTATATGATCATCTCATTAGATTCTGAGAAAGCATTTAACAAAATTTAAGACCAATTCATGTTAAAAGTTTTGGAAAGTTCAGAAATTCAAGGCTCATACCTAAACATAGTAAAAGCAATATACAGTAAACAAATAGCCAACATCAAAATAAATGGAGAGAAATTTGAAGCAATCCCACTAAAATCAGGGACTAGACAAGGATGCCAACTCTCTCCCTACCTATTCAATATAGAACTCAAAGTCCTAGCCAGAGCAATTAGACAACAAAGAAGGTCAAAGAGATAAAAATTAGAAAAGAAGAAGTCAAAATATCACTATTTGCAGATGACATAATAGTATACTTAAGTAACCCCAAAAATTTCACCAAAGAATTTCTGCAGCTTATAAACAACTTCAGAAAAGTGACTTAATATAAAGTTAACTCAAACAAATTATTATCCATCCTCTACTCAAAGGATAAACAGGCTGAGAAATAAATTAGGGAAATGACATCTTTCACAATAGTCATAAATAATATAAAATACCTTGGTGTGACTCTAACCAAGTAAGTGAAAGATCTGAATGACAAAAACTTCAAGTCAAAAAAAAAAAAAAAAGAAGTTGAAAAAGACCTTAGAAGATGGAAAGATCTCCCATGCTCACGGATTTGCAGGATTAATATAGTAAAAAATGGCCATCTTGCCAAAAGCAATCTACAGATTCAATTTAATCCCCATAAAATTTTCAACTCAATTCTTCATAGAGTTAGAAAGAACAATTTGCAAATTCAGTTGGAACAACAAAAAACCCAGGATATCAAAAACTATTCTCAACAATAAAAGAACTACTGGAAGAATCACCATCCCTGACCTCAAACAGTATTACAGAGCAAGAGTAATAAATAAATAAATAAATAAATAAATAAATAAATAAGAATGTATGTTATTGGTACGGAGACAGAAAGGTAGATTGATGGAATAGAATTAAAGGTCCAGAAATGAACCCACACAATTATAGTCACTTGATCTTTGACAAAGGAGCTAAAACCATACAGTGGCAAAAAGCATTTTCAACAAATGGTGCTGGTGGTCAGCATGTAGAAGAATGCAAATTGATCCATGCTTATCACACTGTACAAAACTCAAGTTCAAGTGGATCAAAGACCTCCACATAAGACCAGATACATTCAAACTAATAGAAGAGAAATGAAGAAAGAGCCTAAACACATGGGCACTGGGGAAATTTTTCTGAACAGAACACCAATGGCTTATGCTCTAAGATCAAGAATCAACAAATGGGACCTCATAAAACTGCAAAGCTTCTGTAAGGCAATGTACACTGCCATTAAGACAAAATGGCAACCAAGAGAGTGGGAAAAGAGCTGTGCCAGTCCTACATCTGAAAGAGGGCTAATATCCAATATATACAAAGAACTCAAGAAGTTAGACTCCAGAGAATCAAATAATCCTTTTCAAAATGGGGGACAGAGTTAAACAAAGAATTCTCAACTGAAGAATACTGAACGGCTTAGAAGCACCTAAAGAAATATTCAACATCTTTAGTCATCAGGAAAATGCAAATCAAAACAAACCTGAGATTTCACCTCACACCAGTTACAATGGCTAAGATCAAAAACTCAGTTGACAGCAGAGGCTGGCGAGGATGTGGAGAAAGAGGAACACTCCTCCACTGTTGGTAGGATTGCAAACTTATACAACCACTCTGGAAATCAGTCTGGCAGTTCCTCAGAAAGTTGGACATAGTACTACCTGAGGACCCTACTATTCCACTTCTGGGCATATACCCAAAAGATGCTTCAACATCTAACAAGAACACAGGTTCCACTATGTTCATAGCAGCCTTATTTATAATAGCCAGAAGGTGGAAAGAACCCAGATGTCCTTCAACAGAGGAATGGATACAGAAAATGTGGTACATTTACACAACGGAGTACTACTCAGCTATTAAAAGTAATGACTTTATAAAAACTTTTAGGCAAACGGATGGAATTAGAAGCTATCATCCTGAATGAGGTAAACCAATCACAAAAACAAACAAAACAAACACATGGTATGCACTCACTGATAAGTGGATATTAGCCTTAAAGCTCAGATTACCCAAGATACAATCACAGACCACATGAAGCTCAAGAAGAAGGAAGACCAATGTCCAGAGATGCGTCACTCCTTCTTGAACAGGGGAACAAATATATCCACAGGAGAAAATACAGAGACAAAGTTTGAAACAGAGACTAAAGCAAAGGCCATCCAGAGACTGCCTCTCATGACATCCACCAAACACAGACACTATTGCTAATGCCAAGAAATACATAGTGACAGGAGCCTGATATAGCTGTCCCCTGAGAGGCTTCCAGCCAACCATTGAACTGAGAATAGGGTCCCCAGTGGAGAGTTTAGAGAAAGGATTGAAGGAGCTGAAAGGGTTCGCAACCCCATAAGAACCACTATACCAACCAACCAGAGCTCCCAGGGACTAAACCACTAGCCAAAGTGTACACATGGATGGACCCAATGGCTCCAGCTGGATGTACAGCAGAGGGTGGCTTTGTTGGGCTTCATTGGAAAGAGAAGCCCTTGGTCCTGTTAAGGCTCAATGCCCCAATGTAGGGAAATATCAGAGAGGAGAGGCCAGAGGGTATGGGAAATGTAGGGCACTCTCATAGAAGCAGGGGGAGGGGGATGGAATAGGGGGTTTATGGAGGGGATTACCCATGAAAGAGGATAACATTTGAAATGTAAATAAAAGATATCCAGTAAAAATAAATAAATAATTTTAATTTAAGAAGAAAGAAAGAAAATGATGGTGAAATATCTCTAGCTCTCCCTAACTTTGTTCCCTAAGGAAGGTAAACTCTTGTGAACTACCAAGAAAATGAACTTTCCGTTTTCACCGTTTCATTCACCATGAGTCTTTCTAGAAATATGCAGCAGTCTCTTTTCTTAATTTAATTTTAGTTCTCCAGTAGTTCATGATTCTAAATATTTAATAATCCCTTAGTGTGGCCAGGTTTTTCCACAGGTGCTGAACCTCAGATGCTGTACAGGTATTTAGAATCTAAGAGGGTGGGGTCAGAAAGCCAAATAAAATAGACAAAGTCAGGTAGTTAAAGGAAAACTGGGTTCAGGGTCAGAGAGAACTGTGGGGTGGGAAAGCACTCTCCAAGAAGGTGAAGCTTAAGCAGAAACCCCAAGTACTGATGGAGATATGGGAACCTGTGTCCCTGACCGCAAGCACAAACTACACCGAGCCCTTTGGGGGCAGAGACAAGGGAGCCAGCTGACCTCAAGGGAGTGAAGAGAAAAAGGAGGCAAGAAGGTGCAAGCAGCTGTGGGCTCAAGGGAACGTGAGGCGCTTGCTTGTGATAGCCGCTGGAGGTGAAGACAGAGGAGTGACATCACTGCAGTGCCTTAGAAGAACACACAGGAACAAGGGCAGAAGAGAATCCACGGAGTGCCCCGGGTCCGTGGGTCTTCTGTGTAGACCTGAGGAGGGACTGGCGAACAAGACACACAAAGAAGGAGAGCAAGTCTAAAGTGCTGATCAAGCTCTCGCTTTATTACTCGCCAAAACCATTTCTTTTAAAGTAACACAGAATTACATGGGGAGGGGGACTTGCCAGGTGCAACAGAATGTTCTGCCAAGCAGGATCTGTTGCCTGGGTGACCGTTCTACTCAGCGGGCTACCTGACCACAGTGAGATCACCGGATTTGCCTCTATCATGGAAACCAGAAACCTAGGCCCAGATCTATGTAAAAGGGAGTTACTCAGGCTGAGTGAAATGTCTTCATTCTGTCGGCTCCAGGCAATGGAGAAGCTCTTGCAGTGGTCAAGGGCAGAAGCGATGGTGGCTAAGGTGGTAGCAGTAGAGAGAAGTGATTAGACCAAGGTCGGCGGATGAAGTCAGAGCTGGCAGGATATTATGGAGGTTGGGATATGATTGTGCACTTAAATAAAGGCAACAAAGCCTCGGGTGTGTTCTTCTAAGAGACATGGAGATGTCTCAAAGAGGCACAGCCCTGACTCCACGGGACCACTGGCGACCTGCACATTGTAATTAGTCAAATTCCGCCAAAGGCTCACACATTCACAGTATATTTTCACTACTAGGCAATAGCAAGAAAAGGACAGAAGTGAATCTATACTGGCCTCGGTGTGCTTTCAAAAAGACCATGGGAAACTATGGCTGCTGGTTGTGTGCATCTGAGGAGAGAGAGGGGTGAAGAAAGACAGACAGACAGACAGACAGACAGACAGACAGACAGACAGACAGAGAGTAATATGGTTGAGCCCCATGAGAGAAACAAAGACAAATTAACACTTAAATATACTTTTGGTGGCAGACAAAAGATCAAGAAGACAAATAACAGTAAGTATTGGCAGAGATGTAGGGAAAGAGAGCCCTGTACACTGTAGGTGAGAATTTAAACAATTAAGATAGAACTACCTTCTGACCCAACTAAGCTGTGTCTGGGTATATCCCTAAATGAAACTGTCAACATAGTAGAGACACTCAGCAGATTGTCCTATGGGCAAGCCTGATTGTTGGACAGTTTCTTGTTTGGTCATTGATATGGAATGACTCAGCTCACCGTGGGGGGTGTGGCCCCTAAGCTAGTGATCCTGGGGCGCTGTATAAAGCAGGTTGAATGAGCCCTGAGAAGCAAGCCAGTAAACGCCTGTTGAGCAACCCATGGAAAAGTAAAAGGAAATTCAAACTATCAAGTACTGTATTTTACAACTTGAAGAGTGATCATTTAGCAGACCTAATTTAAAATGAGGACCAGTTTTACAGAGAAACTTTTAAACAGAAAATATAAAGTAAGCCCAGGTTAAAAACCTAAGAGAGAAAAAAAAAAAAAAAAAAAAAAAAAAAGCAGCACTGATCAAAAGGTGATAAGAAAAAACTCAGAAGGAAAAACGAGATGTTATAATGGCTTTATTTGGAAGAAAGACGTTTTAATCCCTTTGTTATGATATTTTTATTAAAGTGTACTAATTATTTTATTAAAATAATTATTTAATAAAAATATTTAATAAAAAATATTAAATTCATTTATTAATTTTCATTTAAATTATTTATATTATGTCTTTATATTTTATGAAGCACCTACTAGGTTCCTACATTGTGCTTGGAGTTTTTGAAAAGCCAGTCTTTTGGAGCAGGCAGCAGACAGGCTATAAAAACAGAGACAAATTCTGTCACAAGGAAGTGAAAATTTGCTAACTCTGAGGTTTGAGGAGGATGCTTAGCTCTGTGGCTGTCAGAGTAGGATCAGATTAGCTATCCAAAGGAAGCCATCATGGAGATCAGGGGGACCTCCTGAACCAGGAGTGGTCACTCCTCAGTACCAGGACCTGGAGAAAGTCAATCCTCCATCTTTAAAGAATGGCCTTGGGCTGTATGTGACTCTAGGGAACCAACTCTCATCCTTGCTTCCTCTGGTTCTTCCCACTTCACCTCCAACATGTGTTCTTCTGTCTTCTGCTGTCACCTTTAAAGTACAAATTCAGAATCGGGCCTCCCCTGACTCTTGCCACACATCACTGCATGGTCAGGGATTATATCAGTTCTCACTGGGATCTATGCAATGACCTCCTCCTCCTCCTCCCCTGCCCTCCACACTCAGGAGAAGCCACAGAGTCTGAAATATTTGCTATCTGGCCCTTCACAGGACACATTTGCCAGCCTCTGTGCCAGACCACCAGAATATCAGATGTGGAAGAGGAAAGGCTTTGTCTCAGTCACCATCGTCTCCCCAGCACTTAGCTCTGTACCTCTGTACACAGCAGGTACTCAATAGGTATGTGAGTGACTTCGAGGTTTACAGGTCAATTCCCTGAGCCTTTGATTAAGCCTTTTTCTCAGCTCCAGTAGCTGATAGAAGGTAACACATGCAGGACAAGTATCTGAATGATCACTCATTTATTTAGATGTCACAATAACCATGGTAGAACCTTGCCCTGTCATCCTTATTTTGTAGACAGAAAAAGAGAAACGACGAGACTGAGGGAAATGCCCGTTAGCAGATTACCATAGCCACACAATTAGCCAGCTTAACCCCTCTCCCAACTCTCGGCCAGCTAGGGCCAGAGACACTGGGGAAGCTACTCTTTGTCTCCTCTGTTGTCTTTTCCACATGGACCTATGTTTTTTTTTTTCTTCTGAGAATCATTGAACTCAATCTAATTAAACTGTTCTCCACTTTAACATTCTAAAATCTGCTTCTAGCAAGAGCTACTTTAAAGGTAAAAAAAAAAAAAAAGAAAAAAATCTTTTTTTTTATTGCAACATGATGAATCCATGACTTTCTTCTTTTTCACATCCGAAAAGATGTCCTTACACAAGCACACTCCAGAACTCAACCCAGTTGTAAGAAATAGGGAAGCTAATTGCTTCAGCAAGAAAGAGTAACCAGAAGAAACTCCAGTGCCTTTACATCTGTTTGCGCTTCCCAAAAAAATCTAGGGAAAAGCTGAATCAAAGGCCTCCGAGTCTCATTTCACTTCTAATTTTCTGCTGGTTACAAGAGTGCAGGCTGAGCTGGAAAGGCGCTCGGCACCTGCAGAATCCCACACCACAGCAGCTGATACAGCCATGAGGCGGTGCGAAGTCCACTCCACAGCTGCGCTCTCATCCCTGACTGCTTTCATTTCTCAGCATGTGAGCGCTCATTCTCCAGCACTGGGACATCAGTAAGTCAGGCCAAGGATAATCTCTAGGTCATTAATTCAACTCTGTGCACAGGCATGCACACGATCCCGTCATACATAGCATACGGTGCCGTAAACACTCTGTGAAGCCAGCAACTGTAAATCATGAGCATATAATCCCCTTGAGTTTCATAAACCATAAAAATGAAACCCGAGTGGTCTGTGGAGTCCTTTGGATCCCAGAAGGAAACACGGCACTGTGATTCAAAAGTTGCTTATTGTTTATTTTTAAATAATGGATGGACCCTACTTCTCAGCTCAGGAGTGTCCTCCTCCCAGTGGGGTTGTCTGTCCACACACTGCTACCCTGTCAGCCAGTCCCTCTCTACCTGACTCTGAAAAACTCTCCCCTTTAACCGGAAAAGGACACCCCCACTCCTACGACAGGGACAGAAACAGCAGTGTGCAGACTCCTCATCTCATTAGCAAATCGTAATCATTCACAAGAGCAGTGTAATTCTGTGAACAATGGATGGGGTTGTTTTAACATATACTGAGGCATATTTAACAGTGTGTCCCATGTCTATAACATTCTCACAGATTCGAAAGGAAGGATAGTAATTGGGCGCTCCTTTTTTTTTTTTTTTTTTTTTTTTTTTTTTTTTTTATTGGTGTGCTGTCTCTTTCTTTCTCTTTCCTTCCTTCTTTCTTTCTTTGTTTATTTTTGAGACAGTTTCACTATGCTGCCCTGACTAGCCCTAAACACACTTTAAAGCCTAGGCTTGTCTTTGCTCAAACAGGCAAGTTCACCAACGCTGCTGCTGCTGCTGCTGCTGCTGATGATGATGATGATGATGATGATGATGATACTGATGATGATACTGTATTCCTTTTCTAATATGAGAACCCAGCTTCTCCATGCCTCCCATGTGGACTGAAGAGCAATAGTTCTCCATCTTAGTCAGGGTTTCTATTCCTGCACATGACCAAGAAACAAGTTGGGGAGGAAAGGGTTTATTCAGCTTACACTTCCACATTGCTGTTCATCACCAAAGTCAGGGCTGGAACTCACACAGGGCAGGAACTTGGAAGCAGGAGCTGATGCAGGGGCCATGGAGAAATGCTGATTACTGGATTGCTTCCATAACTTGCTCAGCCTGTATTCTTGTAAAACACAGGACCACCAGCCCAGGAATGGCATCACCCACAATGGGCTGGAGCTGTCCTCCCTTAATCACTAATAGAGAAAAATGCCTTACAGCTGGATCTAATGGCAGCATTTCCCTAAGGGAGGCTCCGTCCTCTGCAATAACTCCAACTTTGTCAAGTTGACACAAAACCAGCCAGTACAACAGACCCCTTGTCAACTTAACACACAAGTGCATCACTATTAAGCCTCAACCCTTTCTTTCTTATTCATCCCCAAGATCTAAATAGCTTTAAAAGTCCCACGGTCTTTACAAATCCTTACATATTAAAATCTCAATCCCTTTAACATATCCAATATATTTGGAAATTCAAAGTCTTTCTTACAATTCAAAGTCTTTTAAACTGTGGGTTCCACTAAAATAGTTTTTTACTTCAAGAGGGGGAAAATATGGGCACAGTCACAATCAAAAGCAAAATCAAACTGTAACCATCCAATGTCTGGGATCCACTCATGACCTCTGGGCTCCTCCAAGGGCTTGGGTTACTTCTCCAGCTCTGTTTTTTATTGCACATACCTTGGCTTCTAGGCTTTATCTGCCTGTTCTCCACCACTGATGCTGTTCTTGGTGGACATCTCATGGTACTGGCACCTCCAAAACACTGCTGTCTTCTGCTGCAACTAGGCTTCACCAATAGCCTCTCATAAGCTCTTTTCATGGTGGCAAGCCTCAAATCCTTTGATTCACCCCTTCATTCCTGGGTCTTCAACTACCACTGAGGCTGCACCTTCACCAATGGCCTTCCATGGCCTCTCACAGTGCTGAGCCTCAGCTGTTCTTCATGACCCTTTCATTCCTTCACAACCAGTACCACCTGGGTGACTCTTACACATTATTAAGTCTGGCTGCCAACACAAGGGCTGCCTCTTGAACACAGCTACTCTGTGCTCTCAGGAAACACTTCCCAGAAGATTTCACCTTAGTGATGCTGGTCTCTTCTTAATCACCACTAATGTCTTTGCTCCAGCTGACCAGCATCAATCATCCCAAAAATGCGAAGGTTTTGCTTTAGTAATTCTGGTATCTTGTTCATCACAGCTGATTCTTCAGCCCCAGCTAACCAAAACCACAGAACCTTGACAATCAAAACAGCAATGGCCCTGATAGGAGTCTTTAACCTTCCCTTTGAAATTTCACAAGCCAGACCTCCATTGTTTGCACTGTTCTCAACATTATCCTCCAAGCTCCTACAGAACATCCCACAGAGGACTTAACACCCAATGGCTTTCCTAGCCCAAAGTTCCAAAGTCCTTCCACAGTCCTATCAAAAACATGCTCAGGTTGTCATAGGAATACCCCACTACTGGTACCAGTTTTTCTTTTTTTTCTTTTTTTTTTTTTTTCAACTTTTTTTTATTGGATATTCTCTGCATTTACAATTCAGATGTTATCCCTTTCCCACAATTCCATCCTCCCTCTTCCTCCCATTGCCTCCACAAAGGTGCTCCCTCTCCCAACCACCCTCTCCCACCTCAACACCTTGGTGTTCCCCTACACCGGAAAAACAATCCTTCACTGAACCAAAGGCCTCTCCTCCCACTGATGTCAAAAAATGCCATCCTCTGCTGCATATGCACCTGGGGCCATGGGTCTCTCCATGTGAACTCATTAGTTGGTGTTTCCAGTCCCTGGGAGCTGTGGTGGGTTTCATTATTTGATAATTTTGTTTTCCCCATGGGGTTGCAGGCCCTTTTAGCTCCTTTAGTCCATTCTCTAGCTCCCTCATTGGGGTCCTCATGTTCAGTCTGATGGTTAGCTGCAAGCATCCTCCTCTGTATCAGTATGGTTCTGGCAGAGCCTCTGAGGAGACATCCATATCAGGCTTTTGCCAGTAAGCACTATTTGACATCAGAAATAGTGTTTGGGTTTATTGGGTGCATATGGAGTGTACCCCCACATGAGGCAGTCTCTGGATGATCTTTTCTCCAATCCCTGCTCCTCTAATTGTCCCGTTATTTTCTCCCATGAACATTTTGTTCTTCCTTCTAAGAAAGACTGAGGCATCAACCTTCTGGCTTTCCTTCTCTTTGAGCTTCATAAGTTCTGTGGATGGTTTCTTGGGTATTCATGAGCTTTTGGGGCTAGTATCTGCTTATAAGTGAGTACATATAATGAGTGTTCTTTTGTGACTGGGTTACCTCACTCGGGATGATAGCTTCAAATTCCATCCATTTGCCTAGGAATTTCATGAAGTCATTGTTTTTAGTAGCTGAGTACTCCATTGTGTATATGTACCATAATTTTTTCTATCCATTCCTCTGTTGAAGGATGTCTGGGTTCTTTCCAGCTTCTGGCTATTATAAATAAGGCTGGTATGAACATGGGTGAGCATGAATCCTTGTTAGATGTTGGATCTTCTTTTAGGTATATGCCCAGAAGTGGTATAGCTGGGTCCTCTGGTAGTACTATATCCAATTTTCCAAGGAACCACCAGACTGATTTCCAAAGTGGTTGGTACCAGTTTTTCTTAGTGAGGGTTTGTACTACTGAGCAAAACATCATGACACCAAGCATCGAGTTGGGAAGGCACAGATTTATTCAACTTACACTTTCTTTTTTTTTTTTTTTTAATTTTGATAGTGTTTATTTTTCTTAATCAACATATAATAATTATACAAAATAATGTGTTTCATGTTGACATTTTTATATAAGTATACAATGTATCTTAAAGCAAATTTTTGTTGTTATCTATTTCTTTTGAGACAGGATCTTATGCAGCCTAAGTGGTCTTCAAACTCATTGAGCATAACCTTGAACTTCTTTTTTTTTTTTTTTAAACGACTTTATTTTGCAAAACAAAGATAAATGTAAAGATTTTAAACATTTTTTGCTTAAAATTATACATTTTTGTCAGTACTGTTTTTTCAGACATTAAAATAAATTTTACATAAAACCATGTGAGTATGTTTTTTAGTCAGTACTTGATTTTTTTCAAGGGCTTGACAGTATGCATTGAAAACGTACTAGTTGCAATAAGCGTAAAGTACATGCAAAACAAAACGCAACATGGGAATAGTCAAAGTCTTCTTGTTTTGTGAATATATGTATATTTTTTGTTTTCTTTATTTCTTGGACTTCATACAGTCTGTGAGTTGTTTCTGGGGGAGTGCAAGCCTCTGGGGTTAGCATCCCACTATCAGTGACTGCATATTATGTCTGTTCTTTTGTGACTGGGTTATCTCACTCAGGATGATCTTCTCTAGATGCAGCCATTTTCTTAAGAATTTGGTTAAGTCATTGTTTCTGGTGGCTGAGTAGTATTCCATTGTGTATATGTACCACAATTTTTGTATCCATTCGTCTTCTGAAGGACATCTGGGTTCCTTCCAGCTTCTGGCTATTATAAATAGAGCCGCTATG